>NC_079189.1:339937278-340237278 GCF_029499605.1 Hyla sarda | reverse complement strand
CTGGAAATATTTAAAATGTACCTGTCGTCAACAAAAACTTTTTATATAATGTAGATAATACCATTATATGCATATTTGTAATATACATTGGTTAAAAATGGTGTATATTTTGGGGTGAAAAAATGCTGTCCCTGCAGCCATTGTCTGTGTGTCTCTATGAGGAGTCCAAAAACAGGAAGTGAGGGTAGGACAAGCAGACTACTGGCTTGTCAATCATCCGGACATATGAGCCAGGAGCATGTTATAGAGCCTCAGTGCACGCTGTCCTGCTTTTTCTTGCCGACCCTCACTTCCTGTATTTGGACTCCTTATAGCGACACACATGCAATAGCTGCGGGGAAAAAAATATACATAATTCTTAACCAATGTATATTACAAATATACATATTATGGTATTATCTACATTATATAAAACGTTTTTGTTGACAAAAGGTACAGATCATGTTTTCCTCGAGTAAAAAGGAATCATCCATGTAACATTTGGTATTTACATTCCCCTCAGTTGTGTCCTAAAGGTCGTCATTTCTTCAGGACCCATTAATAGATGCATGAGAATTCAGAAAGTGAGGAAGGCATGGAAGCACTCTCCAGCCTCAGGATGCCTATAGACATAGCAGTAATGTGCTGGGATTTTGCAATGTGGGCTTGGCCAAGTGACTTCTACAGGTGAAACACACTGAAGCTTTGTTTTACTGGTGCACATCCAAAGGCTGCACAGAAACCCCCCCACTTACGGTTTTCTACTATACACGCATAATAAGCACGTGTGCACAGCTTTTGGGGCACTTTTTGAGATGTAGAAACACTTTTAAAAGGGAATCTGTTTATGCTGCATTCACACTACGCTTCATCCATAAGGGGACCGCATCTGGCAGGGAATTGTGAAAAACGGGCACTCCCGTACCCCCATCTCATTTATTTGAATGAGCCGGCGGGAGTCAGTGACTCTGGCCGGCTCATTTTTGCCTCGAATCCGGTTTTGTGAACGGACTGAAAACAGTGGTCTACTACGGTTTTCAGTCCAGTCACAAAACCGGATACAGGGCAAAAAAATGTATCAGATGGGTCAAATGTAGGAGATGGGGGCCGGGTACGGCTGGGATACGGGAGCGCCCGGTTTTCACATTTCCCAGTTGGATTAGTACGAAACGTAGTGTGAATGCAGCCTTAGCCAAGTGTCAAAAATGTATCTCCTTGTTCGCCCTCACCTCCTTGATTACCATACAGGGCTTTGTACATGACTGGAGGTCCCTCCAGAGAGGTAAAGAAAGAGTGGGAAAAAAAAGAAGAAAAAAAACGCTCCAGTGTGGCGCTATCCATAGAAGGTCCAAGGCATCAGTTAATTCATCAATAAAAGCTTATTTATCGATTAAAAAGTACAACAAAAAGCAAGACAAGTTTCACTTGTTTACCCTTTTTCAATTTCAGATAGGAGATACAGGAGAAGCACACGCGTCATGTATACACACACAAAAAGGGTCGCCAACTATACAGGAATGGGGCGTGCCTAACTTCATCATAAAGATAAGAGCATATAATTGTTCAGAATATAATAACAAATACAACAGGTATTTGCTGATACACTTATTATAGAAAACTGTTAAATCCATTTATGTATGTAAATAGTAGGAAATAATAAACAGAAACATACACCGATATCTGTAAGTTGATATCGTCTGGGTCGGGACCCGGAACATAAACGAATGCACATGTGGCTTGTAACTGACAGCTGCTATCTTGTAACTTATAGAGGGGCTTTTACTAAGGGGTTTAGTCATTTTTTTCTGACTATTTTTGGCACAAAATTGTCGCAATTGCGCCTACCCTATTTTTTGTGCGACTTTCTCTAGCAAGAGCTAGAAAGTAAAAAAAATTTTTCCCGCTTAATTTACGCTAGTTTTCAGTTTTTACTTGCAGTGGTCAGGAATTTATTAACTGAGACAGTCGCAGTTGCGCAATAAACTGTCGCAACGGCCGTAAAAATTTACACTGCGCTACCGGGACACTGCAGTGATTTACATCCCCCCCCCCTCTCACCTGCCAGTGCCACACAACTCCCATCTGTCTGCTGTTGCAAGACCACAAGTCCCAGCATGCCCTTACAGTGAGGACACGCTGGGAGTTGTAGTCTTGTAGCAGCTGGAGCTGAGCGGCGCAAGCGGGAGACAAGGGGGGGGGGGGGTAGCGGGGAGGCCGTATTAGGAGCCCGGCGGGAGACAAGGGGGGGGGGGGGGGGTAGCGGGGAGGCCGTATGAGGAGCCCGGGCTCCTGCCCTGAGAGCCAAAGGCTTTGACTGTCAGGGCATGCTGGGAGTTGCAGTTTTGCAACAGCTGGAGGGCCACAGTTTGCAGACCACTGGTGTGTGGTCTGTAAAATGTAGTCCTCCAGCTGTTGCAAAACTAAACAGCTGAAGGGGACCGGCGAAGACGTTCACTTACCCTTCCGAGGCTCCAGCGACTATCGCTGACGGAGATCGTCGGGCAGCACTGTCGCACTACGGAAGCCGGTAAGTTGCCCAAGCTTCCCAACCAGGGTGCCTCCAGATGTTGCAAGACTACAACTCCCAGCATGCCTGGACAGCCTTTGGCTGTCCAGGCATGCTGGGAGTTGTAGTTTTGCAACATCTGGAGGCACCCTGGTTGGGAAACACTGTTTTAGGCCAGTGTTTCCCAACCAGGTTGCCTCCAGATGTTGCAAAACTACAACTCTCAGCATTCCTGGACAGTCAAAGGCTTATTTCTACTGAGGAAAAGGCCCGAGGCCTTGAAACGCGTCTAGAAACTTACCACAGACTTGCATCTACCATCATACATATAAATTCATCTTCAATATAGCGATATTCCAACTTACCATTTGCAACTGCTGGAAGTCCTCATTATCGGGACCACTGCTCTACTACGCGCGCACAGCGCTCAGTTCACACGAGGCACGCCGCACCTACTCCCACCGCTGCTACTACACTATCATTGCTGCTAAACTATTGCCATTGTCGCCGTCTCCTTGGACCAACCAGCAATCCACGGCACACCAGAGAGGCCGGTGCCACCCGTGCCAGCCGAGGACTACAGGAGAAGGAGATCTGCGCTGCTACTAAGACACCGGGCACCTCCGGAGACCTGACATCTCCGTGTCAGCCCGTACAACCAGCCCCATAGACGGCTTCAGGAGTGGTGAGTGGTGCCGTGCACCAGACCTCGTATCGTTATTCTTATAAATGTGATACATACTGTACCACCAACGATTGCTATTGTCTATTCCACACAAGGATCGCAAACAATTGAACTGTGTACTTAGCTACTGGAACTCTATCATGAGAACATTGAACTACTGTTAGCACAATATTTTTAATATTTTTACATATGGATGCAAGTTTTTAATATTTTTTAATATATATATATATATATATATTTTTTTTTATGAGTATTTGTATTATACTTATGCACTGAATTACATGCACTGATTTCTATGTCCCTTGCAAGGGCCCTGCAGGGACAGGTATTAGTGACATTTATATACCTGTGACTTATATCATTAAAAATATTATATTTACTATCTGGATCATATGCTAATATTTCTGATACACCTTGAGGACTGGTCCTTAGTTGTTTTTCAACTATACCTATTTATTAACATCTGGAGGCAACCTGGTTGGGAAACACTGGCCTAAAACAGTGTTTTCCAACCAGGGTGCCTCAAGATGTTGCAAAACTACAAGTCCCAGGTTGAGAAACACTGTGCCCGGCCTCCGCCCCACCTTAGAGTAAGGGCATGCTGGGAGTTGTAGTCCTGCAGCTGGGGGCAGGGGACAAGCTTGTCACTTGCCCACACATCTCCTGCACCACACAACTACAACTCCCAGCATGTCCTTACTGTAAGGGCATGCTGGCAGTTGTAGTCGTGCGGGGCGGGAGATGTGTGAGCAGGTGATAATAAATGTACTAACCCATTTTTTTTTTTTCTTCTCATTTCAGATCCGTGTATCCTGTGGACTCCTTCGGATTCGGTGGACTACTTCGATGACCAGCGTTTTTCTTTGTTTGATTTTAATAAAATGGTTAACGAGGGCTTGTGGGGGAGTGTTTTTTGTAATAAAATTTTTTTAAAACCTGTTGTGTTTTTTCCTTACTTTACTAGACAGGCTTAGTAGTGGAAGCTGTCTTAT
The DNA here is from genome assembly GCF_029499605.1 of Hyla sarda. Classification (NCBI taxonomy): domain Eukaryota; kingdom Metazoa; phylum Chordata; class Amphibia; order Anura; family Hylidae; genus Hyla; species Hyla sarda. Next base: position 340,233,116 of record NC_079189.1, on the reverse strand, counting down.
AGACGGAATCCATTACTAAGCTGGGCTTAGCGTTAGCCACAAAAACAGCTAGCGCTAACCCCCTATTATTACCCCGGTACCCAACGTCACAGGGGTGCCGGGAAGAGTCGGTACCAACAGGCCTGGAGCGTCAAAAATGGCGCTCCTGGGCCTAGGCGGTAACAGGCTGGCGTTATTTAGGCTGGGGAGGATCAGTAACAATGGTCCTCGCCCACCCTGGTAACGTCAGGCTGTTACTGTTTGGTTGGTATTTGGCTGAGAATGAAAATAGGGGGGACCCTATGCGTTTTTTTTTTTTTAAATAAATAATTAAATATTTTAAAAAAAAAACACATAGGGTCCCCCCTATTTTTATTCTCAGCCAAATACCAACCAAACAGTAACAGCCTGACATTACCAGGGTGGGCGACGACCATTGTTACTGGCCCTCCCCAGCCTAAATAACGCCAGCCTGTTACCGCCTAGGCCCAGGAGCGCCATTTTTGACGCTCCGGGCCTGTTGGTACCGGCTCTTCCCGGCACCCCTGTGGTGTTGGGTACCGGGGTAATAATTGGGGGTTAGCGCTAGCTGTTTTTGTGGCTAACGCTAAGCCCGGCTTAGTAATGGACTCCGTCTATAAGACAGCTTCCACTACTAAGCCTGTCTAGTAAAGTAAAAAAAAAAAAAAACACAACAGGTTTAAAAAAAAAATTATTACAAAAAAACACTCCCCCACATGCCCTCGTTAACCATTTTATTAACATAAAGCAAAGAAAAACGCTGGTCGTCGAAGCAGTCCACCGAATCCGAAGGAGTCCACAGGATACACGGATCTGTAGAAGAAGTAACCAAAAAAAATAAAAAATAAAAGTGTAAGTACATTTAGGGAGAAAAAAAACTGTTAAAAAAATGTAACAAACACACACACACACACACACACACACTAAACGCCGTTTACCACTTCTGAGCCATGACTACAATTTAGTTATTGAATTATTTAGATGTGGTGAAAAAGCTAAAAAAAAAACTCAAAAGATCCGGAAGGAACCAGCAGCCAAACCTATTCAGACAGCAGGAAAAAGGAACAGACTATTTTTTCTACTACATGAAGTAAATTTCCCACTCTTGCCTATGTGTGCCAAATTTATTAATGCCGTGCAACATATTAGTAAATTTGTCGCACAGAGTCAAAAATGAAGTAGAAAAAAACAGGGTAAAAACCAGACTACATAGTAAAAGATTAGTAAATGCCCCTCATAGTGAAAGTGCATAGCTGAATATGTCAGAGGAACCAGTGAAGGCAAACTGATAATGGTGTAAAGGAAATTCTTCTTACAGAGTCGTTGTAGTCATTATCAAGGTGCCGGGCAGTGGTGTCCTTCTTATGAATGAAATTGTAAACAGTCGTAATCCTAGGTCACATGACCCGAACTCCGCTGAGTGCAGCAGCTAGTGCTGTCATCTCACACGGCTCTTTCAGATGCACGATTGAATGCTTCTGAATGCATAAACCAGGGATGAAAGAACAGTACAAGGTTTATGAAGACAGAAAGCAATTGACAGTGAGATACTATGTTGCAAGGCACATAGCCTGAATTGTGTCCAATGTATGCGCATGGGGGAAAGTAAGTATAAAATACATGAGTTAAAAAATAGCAACTATGTATTAGTTATTGGGTATAAATAGTAGATATAAATCTCATAGAGGAAAATAAAAGTGGGATGACATCTCTCTCATAAAAGGCAACAACGCCCCACAAGATTAAAAGTAGTGTCTGAAAATATTAATAGGGAGTATATATATCTCAATCATATGAATTAATACTATAATAAATACACCAGAACGGTATATCACCACCCCGGAGCATTTTTTCCCCCACTCTTTCTTGACTGGTATCCTAGGCAAGGAACCAGTATAACAGCAAAGCCCTGGACGGCCGCAATCCTATTTAAGTACCCCACGGAAAGGGGTGATATGCATTAGGGATCAACCGATATCGATTTTTTAGGGCCGATACCGATTACTCATGCTGTTATTCCAGTATAAGTTATCGGCTATTTAGATCATTGATTTAAAGCGTGCACTTTAAATCAATGAACTGCAGCGGCTTTTGCGGTGCCAGAGACCGCCGCCACCACCCGCTTCTCTCCCCCTGCCTGTCCTGGGGTCCTCCTGAGTCCTGTCACCGCCACCGAGACCTCCCCCCCCACCGCACCGCCACGGCCAGAGACTGCCGCTGCCACATTGCCTCCCCTATTCCCGGTTTTATAATTACCTGTTCCCGGAGCCCGCGCTTATTCAGGCTCCGGCGGCATCCTCCTGAGCTGTCACTGTGAGCACTGACGGTGACATCGCATTGAGGACGTCACTTGTCATTGCGTAGCGCACAGCATAACACAGGATGCCGCAGGAGCTAGAAGTAGCGCGGACCCCGGGAACAGGTAATTATAAAACCGTGGATGGGGGAGGGAATGGGGCAGCGGCAGTCTCCGGCTGGGGCAGTGCGGTGGTGGGGGTTGCGGTGGCGATGCATTATCGGCAAGGTAATTGCCGATACCGATAACGTCCAAAATCGTGAATATCGGCCGATAATATCAGCCAAACCGATAATCGGTCGATCCCTAATATGCATAACCTCAAGGGATACACCAGGTGAGAGTCCAGCTTACATCAGGGGTGTGGAAATTTAATAAAAACTACTAGTCCACGGGACAAACGGAGCAAAATCTTCTTGCCTCTCATGACAATCCACTTGTCCGGGCCAATTTTCGCTTTTACACTAGTTTTTTCCTCCTCGCCCTATAATAGTCATAACTAACTACTATAATGATACCTTTTCATTTTTCCATAACCTATTCGCCGAAACAAAAATATTGGTGAAGTAAAACTGAAATAGTATAAGATAATTTTCTATGCCATTTACCCTGTGGTTGAGCTAACATGTTATTTTAATACTTTAGACCGGCCTTATAACAGCAATATCCGATTTTTTTTTATTGCAATTTTCTGACCCCTGTAGCTTTAAAAAAAATAAAATAAATTGCATAACAGGCTGTATGAGGGCTAATTTTTTTTGCACCATAATCTGTTTTTTTGTATCGGTACCATTTTGGTATAGATCTGACTTTTTAATAGCTTTTAACTTTTTTATGGGATATTATAAAAATTGCAATTCTGTGATTTTTTTTATTTTTTTTACATTTTACGTTGTTTACTGTACGGGATACTTAATGTTATATTTTAATAGTTCGTACAATTACGTGTGCAGCGATACCAAATATGTTTATTTTTATTATGTTTACATATTCTTTTTTATATAGGGAAAGGGGGAGATTTGAACTTTTAATATGGAAGGGGTTAATGTTTATCTTTTAAACTTTTATTAACCCGATAACGACCATGGACGTCTATACTCGTCCAATGGCCATTACTGGGGTATGACGCGGGCTCCCGACTCGAGCCCGCGTCATACCGGCCAGCCCCCAGCTGATTCCTGTAGCTGGGGGCCGGCATTAATAGCCGACATGCGGCGATCGCCGCGGCCGGCTATTAACCCTTTAGATCGCCGCTGTCAAAGTTGACAGCGGCGTCTAAAGGTGCCTGTATACAGTCCCTGGTGGTCCAGTGGGGTGGATCGCTCCCCCGCAGCGCGATCGCGGGGGAGCGATCCACTGCTGAGGTAGCCTGAGGGCTTACCTCTCCTCCTGTGTCGGCTCCGGCTCTCTGAATGATAAAGCCTGGCAGGACCAGGCTTTATCAATCGAGCGCAGAGCACACAGATGAATGGGATTGTATGCAATCCCATTCATCTGTATGAGGAATCAAATGATTCCTCCTAAAAGTCCCCTAAGGGGACTAAAAGTGTAAAAAAAAAAAAGTTTTAAAAAAGTTTAAACACACACATTAACCCCTTCTTTATTAAAAGTTTAAATCACCCCCCTTTTCCCAAATTCCATATTAAAAATATGTAACCATAATAAAAATAAACATATGTAGTATCGTCGCGTGCGTAAATGTCTGAACTATAAAAATATATCATTAATTAAACCGCACGGTCAATGGCGTACACGCAAAAAAATTCCAAAGTCCAAAATAGCGTATTTTTGGTCACTTTTCATACCATAAAAAAAGGAATAAAAAGCGATCAAGAAGTCCAATCAAAATAAAAATTGTACCGATTAAAACTTCAGATCACGGCGCAAAAAATGAGCCCTCAAACCGCCCTGTACGTGGAAAAATAAAAAAGTTATAGGGGTCAGAAAAGGACAATTTTAAATGTAAATTTTCCTGCATGTAGTTATGATTTTTTCCAGAAGTGCGACAAAATCAAACCTATATAAGTAGGGTATCATTTTAATCGTATGGACCTACAGAATAAAGATAAAGTGTAATTTTTACCGAAAAATGTACTGCCTAGAAACAGAAGCCCCCAAAATTTACAAAATGGTGTTTTTTCTTCAATTTTGTCGCACAATGATTTTTTTTTCCGTTTCGCCATAAATGTTTGTGTAAAATGACTCATGTCATTCCAAAGTAGAATTGGTGGCGCAAAAAATAAGCCCTCATATGGATTTTTTAGGTGCAAAATTGAAAGGGTTATGATTTTTAAAAGGTGAGGAGGAAAAAACGAAAGTGTAAAAACAGAAAAATGCTTGGTCCTTAAAGGGTTAAACATTTTTTTTCCCCCACACTTTATTAGTCCCTTAGGGGACTTTTAGGAGGAATCATTAGATTCCTCATACAGATCAATAGAGCAATCTACAGATCTGTGTGCTCTACGATCCATTGATAGAGCCTAGTCCAGCCAGGCTCCATCAATGACAGAGCAATGGACACCAGGGAAGCAGAGGTAAGCCCTCCGGCTACCTCTATAGTGGTAGACTGAGCTGCGGGGGAGCGTTCCACCCCATTAGCCCAACAGGGAGCATTCACATGTCCCTTTAGTCGCCAGCGATCTAAAGGGTTAATAGCCGGCAACGGCGATCGGGATCGCTGCATGCTGGCTAATAGTGGCAGCCCCCAGCTACTGAAATAAGCTGGGGGCTGCAGAGTACGGAGAGGGATGGAGTCAGGAGCCCACTCCATACTCCCCTGTGAGCGCTGCCATGCTTGTCGGGGGCTTTCAAGTCTGGCCCTGCTTGCCTGAAGCAGGGCTAAGGACCTGAAAAATTCACCTGCCCGGCGCCCAGGACTGAATGTCCCGGACATCGGGCGATGCAAATTCCACATCCCTGTTACAGACGCTCATTACCTTCAGTCACCTGTACATACAGTATTATATGAGGCACTGCCCTAGTGTTTTTTGCATTCCTTTTTCCCTCCTGAGAGGTGGCACTGCATAAAGCCACCTGGCCCTCATTTTAATGTGTAAGTAACAGTCAGCAGTACCACAGCACTGGGTGGAACTGGCAAGGAGGAATACTGTGGCTTTCCCAGGGAAGCTCTGATGCTGTAATTGACTACATATAGACAGTTTATATATACATTAGGGGGAGATTTATCAAAACCTGTCCAGAGAAAAAGTTTCTGAGTTGCCCATAGCAACCATATTGATTCTTTTTATTTTTCAGAGACCTTGTTAGAAATAAAAGCAGCATTCTGATTGGTTGCTATGGGCAACTCAGCAACTTTTCCTCTGGACAGGTTTTGATAAATGTCCGCCATTATATCTATCTATCTATAATCTCCCCTGGTGTCTCCTTCTGGAAGAGGGAAATTGATCCCACTGTATGGCTTTACAATGAAATACACTGCAGCCTGTTGTCAAAAGTATATGTTGAGACCGCTTCCAATGTGTATGTGGTAACTAGTAGGGCTTTGGGGCATAAAAGATAAATAATGCTATGTGGATTAAAAAGGGGAAGGGCCCCTGCTTGTTGGCTTTTACTTAAAGGGGTTCTCCCTTGTTTATACTGTTTTTTGTTATTATGTTTTTGTGTTATGTGTGTATAAGTATGTGTTTTTTTATGTGTGTTGTGATTATGTATATATGTATTTTCTTACCTTTTGTGACGATCCGGAAGCTGGCCCCTTTTTCTTCCAGTGGCTTGCAGTGCACCTCGGCCTCCGCCATGTTGTGTTCGGTAAGTGGGATGTCGGGGGTGTGTTCTTGCTTCTGTCCTTCCTATCTTCTGACGTCCGAGGCAAATCTTTTCTACCTGTTTCTTCCGTGGCTCAACGACGAATCTGCGACCTCTTCCGGCGCATGCGCAGGTAGTTTGTTTTTTTTACCAATAAAGTTTTTTTGTCTAATTGACAAACTGTCTGCGCAAGCGCGAGTACGCAAGTGCTACGCTAACAGCGTAGCGTACATTAGGTCTACGCTAATAGCGTAGCTTCGCACAAGCGCAGACACTTTGTCAATTAGACCAAAAAACTTTATTGGTAAAAAAAAAAACTACCTGCGCATGCGCCGGAAGAGGTCACAGATTCGTCGCCGAGCCACAGAAGAAACAGGAAGAAAAGATTCACCTCGGACATCAGAAGATAGGAAGGACAGAAGCAACACCCCCCGACATCCCACTTACCGAACACAACATGGCGGAGGCCGAGGTGCACTGCAAGCCACTGGAAGAAAAAGGGGCCAGCTTCCGGATCGTCACAAAAGGTAAGAAAATACATATATACATAATCACAACACACATAAAAAAACACATACTTATACACACATAACACACAAACATAATAACAAAAAACAGTATAAACAAGGGAGAACCCCTTTAATGCTCCCAAGTCCTTTAGGGTCGTTTTAGAAGGCAGAACAATGCCAATTCTGAGCACATCTCTAGCAGATCAGCACTCTAGCATAAATGATCGTTTAATTGCTTGTGTGCCTCTTTCACTAACCTCCTTTTCAGATGTTTATCCTCTGTTCACAAAAGGAGATGCGTAGCCAACCAACAATGATTTTTAGGGCCACACGCTCAGCGATCAGCCATTGAATGAGCGATTGCGCGATAACTGCAGGGCAATAATTTCCCCGTATAAAAGTTCATTTACATATAACTCTCCATCTGTGCAGTTATTTCACACTGTAGCAACTAGAGATGAGTGAAGTTACAGTTATTCAATTCGTCACAAACTTCTCGGCTCGGCAGTTGTTGTCTTTAGCCTGCATAAATTAGCTCAGGTGCTCCAGTGGGCTGGAAAAGGTGGATACAGTCCTAGGAGAGTCTCCAGCCCACCAGAGCACCTGAAAGCTGAGCTAATTTATGAAGGCTAAAGTCAACAACTGCCTGAGAAGTTTGTGATGAATCGAATCACTAAAACTTTGATCATGTCTAGTAGCAACTGTTTATGTTCTGTTGACCTTATAAAGTTTTACAAGCATTTTGACAATTTTGTTCTAAGGTAGCTGGTTTAACCATTATTTTCTGTTACAAATCCTCGAATTTTTGTTTTAGGCAAGCTTACTCCTATGAGAGGTTCTGATTCAGATTCAGCTGGTGCCAGAGAAGCAAGCCGTGCCAGCCAAACAATCCACATAAAGTGATTACTATAAGGATCATATGATCAGGACCTGAACCAATCCAAAATTAAGCAAAATTTATGTCAGAACAGAGCAAAGCCCAAAAAAGTGGCTATAGAAATGTACAATGGTCTGTCCTGAAGTGGTAAATCAAAGTGGTACACGGAAATTTAGGAAGAGCCACTCCAGCAATAGAACTCCCAGCAGGCAATGACAGCTACCAGCAATGCATAAGGGAAAGTAACACAAAGTGTACATACAGTGGGGATCAAAAGTTTGGGCACCCCAGGTAAAAATTTGTATTAACCTCTTCAGGACGCCGGACGTGGGGCGTATGCGCACGCTCGTGGGAATTCTGGTCCCCGCCGCTAGCCGGTTGGGGACCGGACCGGGATGCCTACTGAAATCATTCAGCAGGCATTCCGGCACATCCCCGAGGGGGGTCCTGAGACCCCCCCCCCCCCCATGTCGGCGATCGCAGAAAATCGCATGTCAATTCAGACATGCGATTTTCTGCTATTCCGGGCTGATCGGGTCTCTGGTGACCCGATCACCCGGAAAATAGGGATGATCGGAGCTGTCAGTGCAGCCCCGATCATCCTGAGGGATAGGAGCGAGGTCGCAGTGCTGCGATCTCCTCCTATCCCCTGCCATTGGTCAGAACTGATTCTGACCAATGGCAGCGCAGGACAGGGGGGGGGGGGGGGAACGGGGGGGGGGGATATAGGAAGGGGGCAGTAAGCGATATTTACTGCTGCCCTTCCTAGTGGGTGCGAAACTGCAACTCCCAGCATGCCCAGACAGCCAAAGGCTGTCTGGGCATGCTGGGAGTTGTAGTTTTGCAACATCTGGAGGGTCACAGATTCGAGACCACTGTTACAGTGGTGCCCAAACGGTAGCCCTCCAGATGTTGCCAAACTACAACTCTCAGCATGCCTAGACTGCCCAGGCATGCTGGGAGTTGTAGTTCTGTAACGTCTGTCCCTTCAGATTTTGCAATTTTCATGACGTTTTTGAAAATTGCTGCCCTTCTTTGAAGCCCTCTAATTTTTTCAAAAAGTAAAAATATGTCCATTTTATGATGCAAACATAAAGTGGACATATTGTATTTGTGAACAAAAATAAAATGTATTTGGAATATCCATTTTCCTTACAAGCAGAGAGCTTCAAAGTTAGAAAAATGCAAAATTTTCATAAAATTTTGGGATTTTTCACCAAAAAAGGATGCAAGTAACGACGGAAATTTACCACCGAAATAAAGTAGAATATGTCACGAAAAAACAATCTCAGAATCAGAATATTCGGGAAAAGCGTTTTAGAGTTATTAATGCGTAAAGCGACGGTGGTCAGAATTGCGAAAAAGGGCTCAGTCCTTAAGGTGAAAAAGGGCTGCGTCCTTAAGGGGTTAATGTGCATAAAGAAGCCAAGGAAAGATGGAAAAGTCTCCAAAAAGGCATCAAATTACAGATTAGACATTCTTATAATATATCAACAAGAGTTAGATTTTATTTCCATCGTTTACACTTTCGAAATAACAGAAAACAAAAAAATGGTGTCTGCAAAAGTTTGGGCACCCTGCAGAGTTAATATCTTGTACTGCCCCATTTGGCAAGTATCACAGCTTGTAAACGCTTTTTGTAGCAATCCAAGAGTCTTTCAATTCTTGTTTGAGGTATCTTTCCCCATACCTCCTTACAAAAGTCTTCCAGTGCTTTGAGATTTCTGGGCTGTCTGTCACACACTGCTCTTTTAAGGTCTATCCATAGATTTTGCAATTATGTTGCGGTCAGGAGATTGTGAAGGTCATGGCAAAACCTTCAGTTTACACCTCTTGATGTAATCCCCCTGGATTTCGAGGTGTGTTTAGGATCATTATCCATTTGTAGAAGCCATCTCTCTTTAACTTCAGCTTTTTCACAGATGGCATGAAGTTAGCATCCAAAAGTTGCTGAAATGTTATTGAATCCATCTTTTCTTCTACTCTTGAGATGTTCCCTGTGCCACTGGGTGCAGTACAACCCCAAAGCATGAATGATCCACCCCCATGCTTAACAGTTGGACAGAGGTTCTTTTCATTAAATTCTGTTCCCCTTCTTCTCCAAACGTACCTTTGCTCATTCCGGCCAAAAAGTTAAATTTTAACCTCATTGGTCCACATAACTTGTTTCCAAAATGCATCAGGCTTGTCTATATGTTCATTTGCAAAGTTCAAACGCTGATTTTTGTGGTGAGGACGTAGAAGAGGTTTTCTTCTGATGACTCTTCCATGAAGACCATATTTGTACAAGTATCTCTTTATAGTGGAATAGGGTACCACAACTACAGTGTCTGCCAGATCTTTCTGGAGGGATTGTGCAGTCAAACGTGGGATTTGAATAGTTTTTCTCACAATCCTGCGAGCTGTTCTGTCTGATATTTGTCTTGGTCTTCCAGATCTTGCTTTAACTTCCACTGTTCCTGATGACTGCCATTTCTTAATTACATTCCGAACAGAGGATATTGACATCTGAAAACGTTTTGCTATCTTCTTATAGCCTTCTCCAGCTTTGTCAGCGTCAACTATTTTCAGTTTCAGATTTCTAGACAACTGCTTAGAAGAACCCATGGTGCTGATTGTTGGGGCAAGGTCAGATGAGGGGGAAGTGCATTAGGGATCGACCGATATCGTTTTTTTAGGGCAGATACTGATAATCTATGGCCTTTCAGGCCGATAGCCGATAATTTATACCGGAATATTGGTATAAGTTATCGGCTATTTCTACACACACCCCCCTGGCCCCGAAGAAGCCACTGCAGATCATTGATTTAAAGCGGGCACTTTAAATCAATGAACTGCAGCGGCTTTGGCTGAATCAGAGACCACTGCCGCCACCCACTTTTCTCCCCCTGCCTGTCCGGGGGTCCTCCCAACCACCACCGCTGCCCCCCAGCCATCCCCCACCTACCCCCGCACCACTGCTGCTGCCCCATTGCCTCCCCTTTCCCCGGTTTTATAATTACCTGTTCCCGGGGTCCAGGGTCCGCGTTACTTCTGGCTCCCGTCCTGAGCTGTCACTGTGCGCACTGACGGTGACGTCTTGTTGAGGACATCACTGCACTGCGCAGCGCACAGCGTAACACAGGATGCAGCAGGAGCCAGAAGTAGCGCGGGCCACAGACCCCCTGGAAAAGGTAATTATAAAACCGGTGTTAGGGGAGGCAATGGGGGCGGCGGCGTGCGGTGCGGTGGGGGGGGGGTGCGGGACATTATCGGATTATCGGCAAGATAATTGCAGATACAGATAACGTCAAAAATCGTGAATATCGGCCGATAATATCGGCCAAACCGATAATCTGTCGATCCCTACAGTACATGCTATAAATTCTGCATGGTGCCCAAACTTTTGCAGACGCCATTTTTTTCGGTTATTTTGAAAGTGTAAATGATGGAAATATAATCTAACTTTTGTTGACTTATTATAAGAATGTCTAATCTGTAATTTGATGCCTTTTGGAGATTTTTCCATCTTTCATTGGCTTCTTTACGCACATTAATACAAATTTCTACCTGGATTGCCCAACCTTTTGATCCCCACTGTACTGCTATAGTAGAGTCTTTGGCTGCCAGGACATGCATGCTGGCTGCAGAGCCACAGATTGCAGATCACTGCTCTATAGCAGTACATGCACTGCCAGTAACACATGAATAAACTTTGCGCACGTACTGCTGCAGAGCAGTGATCTGCAACATATAATACTGCCCTTGATTTTTGCAGCCCCCCTCCAGCTCAGCCCCATCTACCCCACGTCATCATGATCCTGGCAGGTATTTCAGCCACAATCTCATGCCCATCAACTCCTCTCTTTATCTAGGCCTTCTCCAGTCCAGAAACAAAATACTTATAGCACCTCCTGGCTCTACCTCTGCACAGGGTAAGTGCGTCTGGCCAAACCCCCAAAATTCTCAACCTACTTTTTTTCCTTTCAGCGTAAATTTTGGGTCAATAATTTACACTGCCCGAAACATAGGTGCATTCCTAATATTGTATATATATTTGTTTCTACCGGTGCATAATGATGGTTCCTCTTAGCCGATTATACCCACAGTCAATATTTTTATACTGTAATTTAACCCATCCCGGACACAGGGTGTATAGGTACGCCCTGGGACTTATGGACCGATGGCGTACCTGTTAACAGGGTTTAAACTATTCTCACGAGCAGAGAATGGGTTAAGCCCGGTGGGTCCCGGTTGCTACAGGCAGCCAGGACCCACGGCTAATGCCAGTCACCGCTGATCAGGCCGATGCCCGGTATTAACCCTTTAGATGCCACGATCAAAGTTTATTGTGGCATATAAAATGCGGGGTTAACAGTGCCAGTAGCTCAGTGGAGCTGATCGGGACATCTGCGGCGACACTGCGGGTCCTGATCAGCTGAGGGGAAAGCAGGAGGGTCCTTACCTGCCTCAACGCCATCTGATCGGTGTTCTGCTGCTCCTAGACTGCTATGCAGGCTAGAGCAGCAGAGCGCCGATACCACTGATTAATGCTATGCTATGGCATAGCACTGATCAGTTTATGCAATCAGAAAATTGCATGTTATAGCCCCCTATGGGGCTATAATAAAAAAAATGAACAAATGTAATAAAAAAATGCGCCCTATATGTAGAAAAATAAAGTTATAGGGGTCAGAAAATGACAATTTTAAACATACAAATTTTGGTGTATGTAGTTAGGATTTTTTTTAAAGTAGTAAAATAAAACCTACATAAACTGGGTATCCTTGTGACCTACAGAATAAATGTAATGTCTAATTTTTTACGAACATTGCACTATGTAGAAACAGAAGCCCCCAAAATGGCGTGTTTTTTTTTCAATTTCACCCCACAAATATTTTTTGGGGTTTTGCGGTAAATTTTGTTATTAAATGATTGATGTCATTACAACGTATAATTGATGGCGCAAAAAACAAGCCCTCACATGGGTCTGTAGGTGCAGAATTGAAAGTGTTATGTTTTTTTTAGAAGGGGAGGAGGAAAAAAACTAATGTGCAAAAACAAAAATTGACCTCTGTCACTTTAAGCATTAACTCTGGGATCCGTTTACTTATGAATTTGATTCTGAGAGATTTTTCATGACATATTGTACTTTATGTTAGTGGTAAATTTTTGTCAATACTTTCATGGTGAAAAATTCTAAATTTCATGAAAAATTTGAAACTTTAGCTTTTTTCTAACTTTGAAACTCTCTGCTTGTAAGGAAAATGGACATACCAAATAAATTATATTAATTCACATATAAAATATGTCTACTTTATGTTGGCATCATAAAGTTGACATGTTTTTACTTTTGCAAGACATTAGAGGGCTTCAAAAGTAAAGCAGCAATTTTCCAAATTTTCATGATACAACAATACAACATCTGAAATGTTCAGAGCCCAGTTAAGTTTGAAGTGGATTTGAGGGGCCTTTCTGTAAGAAATCCCCTATAATGGACCCCATTGGGCATGTTGCATTTAGAAAGTCCCCAGGGTGCTAGAACAGCAGCAAAAAAAAAATACACATGGCACACTATTTGGGAAACAACGCGCCTAAGGGAATGTAACAAGGGGTACAGTGAGCCTTAACACCTCACAGGTGATTGATTACTTTTCGTTAAAGTTGGACAAGAAAATGAAAATTTTTATTTTTAAACACAAAAATACTGGTGTTACCCCAAATTTTTCATTTTCAAATGGGGTAATGGGAGAAAATGCCCCCAAAATGTAAAACTTCATTTCTCTTAAAGGGGTACTCCACCCCTGGCATCTTATCCCCTATCCAAAGGATAGGGGATAAGATGTTAGATCACCGCGGTCACGCTGCTGGGGACCCCGGGGATCGCCGCTGCGGCACCCGCTCTGTGCGTAATGACGGGCAATACAGGGGCCGGAGCAGCGTGACGTCATGGCTCCACCCCTCATGACATCACGGCCCGTCCCCTTAATGCAAGTCTATGGCAGGGGGCATGATGACCGCCACGCCCCCTCCCATAGACTTGTATTGACGGGGGCGGGCCGTGACATCAGGAGGGGCGGAGCCGTGACGTAACGATGCTCCGGCCCCTGTATTGCCCATCATTAAGTGCAGAGCGATCTCGCTCTGCGCAGTAATGATAGCGGGGTGCTTCAGCAGCGGGACCCCGGCGATCTGACATCTTATCCCCTATCCTTTGGATAGGGGATAAGATGTCTAGGGGCGGAGTACCCCTTTAAGGAAATACCCCATATATGGTCGTAAAGTGCTCTGCTGGCACACTAGAGGGCTCAGAACAAAAAGAGCACTTGGGCTTTTGGAGAGAGAATTTGGCTGGAATTGAAGTCGGGGCCATGTGCGTTTACAAAGCTCACATGGTGCCAGAACAGCAGAAACAACCCCCCCCCCCCCCTCCCACATGTGACACCATTTTGGAAACTCATCCCCTCAAAGAACCAGGGCTGTGGAGCCTGTAGATACATGTTCCGACTCCGGAGTTTTCTGTACTTCCGACTACCCGACTCCTCTGTATTAATATGCAAATGTATTTTATACATTCCTTGAAGGAAAGAAAGGCAACATACATGTCATTACCACAGGACTACTGGCTGGGAAGCCAACAGTCTACTGTATTAAACAGTTTGTGTGCTGATCTGCTGCTGAAGATAGGGCAGTGGGAGGATCAAGGAAGGGGCATTTATTATAAAACATGATTTCCCTAGTAGAATCCCATAGTCGTGTTTAAAGGGGTACTCCGCCCCTAGACATCTTATCCCCGGGGTCCCTCTGCTGGCGACCCCCGGGATCGCCGCTGCAGCACCGCGCTTTCATTACTACACAGAGCGAGTTCGGGGGACGGATACAGAGCGATACAGTGGACGGAGCAGCGTAATGTCATAGCTCCGCCCCTCGTGACATCACGCCCCGCCCCCTTAATGCAAGTCTATGGCAGGGGGCGTGAAGACCGTCACGCCCTCTGCCATAGACTTGTATTGAGGGCGCTGGCCGTGACATCATGAGGGGCAGAGCCATGACGTAACAGTGCTCCAACCCCTGTATCGCCCATCATTACGCACAGCGCGGTGCCGCAGCAGCAATCCCGGGGGTCCCCAGCAGCGGGCCCCCCGGCGATCTGACATCTTATCCCTATCCTTTGGATAGGGGATAAGATGTCTAGGTGAGGAGTACCCCTTTAAGCTAACAATCAAGTTTACAAGTTTTTATAGCCTTAGCTGAATGGCAGCAGTTTTTCCAATGGTTTACAGCTTCAGTCTTGAACTATTGACCCTTCATTCCCTTCACTTATACAAGTGTCTCTAGTCCTGCAAAAAACATATTTCCTTAACCCCTTATCAGTGAGAGGCTAGGTTACCCATGGGTTCCCTATAACAGCAGAACACAACACTATGGAAAGTATAAGTATTGCCGCTCCTAATTGTGCGTTGTGTGCCATATAGTAAAGCACATGAAAAGCATGCTTCTTCACGGTCACTTAACGTGTTCGTTTTGCGGTTACGTGAGGCACTGCATGCATTGGTCTTTATTCTTAAAGTAGAGAAGTCATTAATTATAACTTTTTGTGAATTGGGACATTTAAACTTGCTTTTATTTATTTATTTTTATTCCAATCTAAATTTAGTAGGAGTCGGAGTCTGTGCATTGTTTGCCGACTCCGACTCCAGGTACCCAAAATTTCATCCGACTCCTCGACTCAGACTCCACAGCCCTGCAAAGAACATAACAAGGGTTACAGTGAGTACTTACACCTCACAGGTTTTTTTTTTTTTTTTTTTTTTTTTTTTTTAACAGTGGGCCATAAAAATGAAAAATTAGATTTTTAATGCTAAAATGTTGATGTTACCCCACATTTTTCATTTTCACATGGGGTAATAGGAGAAAATGCCCCCCAAAATTTAAGCCTAATTTCTCCCAAGGAAATACCCCATATGTGGATGTAAACTGCTCTGCTGGCGCACTACAGGTCTCAAAAGAGAAGGAGCGCCATTGGGCTTTTGGAAAGAGAATTTGTTTGGAATGGAAGTCGGGGGCCATGTGTGTTTACAAAGCCCCCATGGTGCCAGAACACTGGACCCCCCACATGTGACCCCATTTCAGAAACTACACCCCTCACTGAATGTAAAAAGGGGTGCAGTGAGCATTTATACTCCACTGATGTTTGACAGACCTTTGGAGTAGTGGGCTGTGCAAATGAAAAATGTAAAAATGGACAATTGTTCCAAAAATCTCTCAGACACCAGTGGGGTTACTCAGAAGAAGTGGTTTTACCAATTTTGGGGGCCTTTTTTTCATCTATTATCCCTTGTGAAAATGAAAAATGTTGGGTAACACCAGCATTTCAGTGAAAAAAAATCTAATTTTTCATTTTCCCATCCAAATTTAACCAAAAATTTGTCAAACACCTGTGGGGTGTTAAGGCTCATTATACCCCTTGTTACGATCCTTGAGGGGTGTCGTTTCGAAAATGGGGTCCATGTGGGCGTTTTCCTTTTTGCAATATGTCAGAACAGCTGTAAAATCCCCTGTACAAATCACCAATTTAGGCCTCAAATGTACATAGTGTGCTCTCACTCCTGGGCCATGTGCGTCCGCACAGCATTTTACGCCCACATATGAGGTATTTCCTTACTCGGGAGAAATTGCGTTACAAATTTTGGGTGTCTTTTTCTCCTTTTACCTTAAGTGAAAATGAAAAGTGTGGGGGGCAACACTAACATGCTGGTGTAGCCCCCAACTTTTCCTTTTCATAAAGGGTAAAATTAGAAAAAGCCCCAAAAATGTGTAACGCAATTTCTCCCAGTACGGAAATACACCATATGTGGCCCTAAACTGTTGCCTTGAAATAAGACAGGGCTCAGGAGTGAGAGCACGGCATGTGCATTTGAGGCCTAAATTAGGGATTTGCATGGGGCGGACCCGGATGCAAGCATGGCGTTTGCCTCCAGCACCACAAATACCCTACAGCAGTGTTCCCCCAAATAGGGTGCCTCCAGCTGGTGCAAAACTCCCAGTAGGGTGTGTATATATAGTCTTTTACTCTTTATTTCATGTAAGTGTAGTGTAGTGTTTTTAGAATACATTCACACAGGCAGGGGTTTACAGCGAGTTTCCCGCTGGGAGTTTGAGCAGCAGCGGTAAATTTGCCACAGCTCAAATTTGCACCCGGAAACTCACTGTAAACTCCCGCCTGTATGAATGTACCCTGTACATTCACAGTGGGGGAGGGGTGCGCAAACCTCCAGCTGTTGCAAAACTACAACTCCCAGCCTGTAATAACAGACCGTGCATGCTGGGAGTTGTAGTTTTGCCATAGCTGGTGGCACACTGGTGGGGAAACACCAAATTACTCAGACTAACTTAGGAAACTGAGTTAGGAAACTGAGTTAGGAAACAGACTAACTCAGTGTTTCCCAAAAAGTGTGCCTACAGCCAGGGCCGGCGTCAGGGCGGGGCATCCTAGGCAATTGCCTAGGGCCCCCATCCAAAAGGGGGCCCCTGAAAAGCTTTAGGGCATTACTAACAATACTCCATTTTGCGCAAAATCGCGGCGTTTTTTGCCGCGATTTTACCGCGAATTTGTGCAAAATGCAGTATTCAGGGCCTAAGGCACTAACACTCCTCCCCCTGTCCTGAGCATTCTGGAGGAGCGCTGCTTGCGCTCCACTAATCCGACATCACCACGCTTGGAGGAACACAGCAGGCAGCGCTCCACTAGTGAATCCCCCTCACATCCTGCTTGCGCTCCACTGCTTGGGGGCCCGGGTGATCGCTGCCAGCACTTTTTTATTTTTTACTTCTACTATGTGCGGCCCTGCAGGGCTGAGGAGGCCAGGGGCTACTGGGAGCTCCTACTGATGTGACCCTGGCACAGAAGCAAGGCAGCCTCAGCCAACCCGATCTCCAGCAATAATCTCCTGGGGGTAAGGAGAGGCTTTGGGTTGGGGATGTGTATTGTATATGTATGTGTATGATTTTGTATGATGTGTGTATATGTATTATGTGTGCATGATAGATTTATGCGTATGTATGATGTGTGTATGTGTGTTAGATGTGTATCTATGATGTATGTATGTATGTATGATGTGTGAATGAGGTTTGTTACAGTGTGTCACCCCAGTAGCAAGGACATTACATGAGGGGGAGGTTTGTTACAGTGTATCACCCCCCGTAGTTAGGAGATTACATGAGGAGGGGGTTTGTTACAGTCTGTCACTCCAGTAAAGAGATTACATGAGGAGGAGGAATTGCTTGCCCAGGGTCCAATCAAAATTAAAGATGGTATTGGTAGTGTAAGTATCAGTGGCAGATCCCGGAGGGGGGGCGCAATGGGGCCGCAATTGCCCCGCCCCTCCCAGATTAATTTCCCCCATCACTCTTAAGGACATCCCTATGTCCCGAAAGATCTTTTCGGGACACAAGGTTGCCCCCATTAACTCTCTGCGGCCCTGTATTAACTTTAAAAACGCAGGGGCTGCCGAGAGGTCACTGGCAGCCCGTGCGTGCGCCCATAGGAACGGAGGCGCGGAGCATCGAGCAGGAGGACGCTCGCTGTCCAGCATGGTCAGTTACCAGCGGCACGTCATCTTCAGTGCTCCGACCACATAGGGCAATACATAGACATACAGCCTCCAGCCATACACTGTGTATGGTTGTAGGCTGTATGTCTGTGGGGGGGAATATACTGCCAGCCTAATGTGGGGGAATATACTGCCAGCCTAATGTGGGGGAACATACTGCCAACCTAATGTGGGGGGACTATTCTGCCAACCTAATGTGGGGGGACTAAACTGCCAACCTAATGTGGGGGGACTAAACTGCCAACCTAATGAAAGGGAACTATACTGCCAACCTAAGGTGGGGGAACTATACTGCCAACCTAAGGTGTGGGGACTATACTGCCAACCCAATGTGGGGGAACTATACTGCCAACCCAATGTGGGGGAACTATACTGCCAACCTAATGTGGGGGAACTATACTGCCAACCTAATGTGGGGGAACTATACTGCCAACCTAATGTGGGGGAACTATACTGCCAACCTAATGAGGGGGGGGGGGGAACGGGAACTATACTGCCAAACTAATGTGGGGGAACTATACTGCCAACCTAATGAGGGGGGGGGGGGGAACGGGAACTATACTGCCAAACTAATGTGGGGGGAACTATACTGCCAACCTAATGTAGGGGAACTATACTGCCAAACTAATATGGGGGAACTATACTGCCAAACTAATGTGGGGGAACTATACTGCCAAACTAATGTGGGGGAACTATACTGCCAAACTAAAATGGGGGAACTATACTGCCAAACTAATATGGGGGAACTATACTGCCAAACTAATATGGGGGAACTATACTGCCAAACTAATATGGGGGGGAACAATACTGCCAACTGAATATGAGGGGGGGAACTATGCTGCATACTTAAAAGGGGTAGTCCACTGCCCCAGCGTTCGAAACATTTTCAGCAGGCCAGGGGCGGGTGAGGCAGGGGAAGGGGGGTGGCAACAGCTGGAGGCACAAAATGGGTCTGGTCACCGGCAGATCCACAGGTGTTTCCGGCATGGTAATTCAATTTTCTGTGTCCGCACAGAATGCATGGCTGTCTATGAGACGATGCATTCCTGTGCAGTCCTAGTGCCGGCATATTATGTCGGTGCTCTGCAGTTTGCGGAATATCTGCACGGAAATTCTCCATGTGGATATTCTGTCTGTGAACTTAGCCTTATAGTATATGTGGGCGCTATTACTGATAGGCAGCATTGAGAAGATCACTGTTTATCTGTGTTCGGTGACTATTACTGTATAGAGAACAAGGTTACAATATAAGGTTAGGGCTACATGGCAAAAATGGGTCACACAGTCAAAGATCGCCATGTTATTCTCCTTGAATGGTGCTGAATCTCAACTAATGTAAGTAAATGTGGTCACACAGAAATCCAGCGCAAATCCGTTCTTGCTCTTTAGGTGGTTTATTAAACCCTTAAAACAGCATCATAAAATGTATGGCTTTCTGTGACCATACATGTTATGATGCTGTTTTGCACTGGATTTCTCTACGTGTGTCCTTACAAGTTGCTGTTGCTCCACAGGTGTCCGTGCTCTTCCGTCTTGCAAAGGGGGGAGCTGATCTGATCTGCACTAAATGGGGTCACATTGCGACCCCCAAATTACCACAGCCAAAAATTCATCCTGGATGGAATTATTACGTTTCTCATGTTGTAGTCACAGCCATTTGGGCTTTGCAGCGCAGTCTCATTTACTTGCATTAGCCGAGATGCAGCACAATTCAGGAGGCGCAACATAGTGATCTTTGGTCACGCAATCTAGGGGCCCCATTTTTCATTTTTGCCCAGGGCCACACTTAGTCTAAAACCTGCCCTGCCTACAGCTGCTGCGAAACTACAACTCCCAGCATGCACTGAAAGCCGAAGGGCATGCTGGGAGTTGTAGTTATGCAACAACTGGAGGACACAATTGCCACCTCGCTCCTATCCTTTAGGATGATCGGGGCTGTCTCTGACAGCTCCGATCAACCTTATTTTCCAGACGATCGGGTCACCAGAGACCAGATCAGCCCGGATAAGCTGTCATTGAACTGTCAGAATTGACCGTCCAATCACAGCGATCGTCGTTATGGGGGGTCTCAGGACCCCCCTGGGCGATGTCACGGGATGCCTGGTGAACGTTCCGGCGGAAATACGGAGGTCATACAGGTACGCCCTCCATCCCCAACAGGTTAAGGGGTTAAACAAAAAAAAAACAACATCTTAACACACAATGCATTCAGCACTTACAGCTTCTTCATGCTCTTTCCAACAATCAAAGTCTGTTGCCAATGCAAGACTTGCGTAACAGAGTCCAGCTTCTTTGGCTAGAACCACCTCCGGAACCGTGGTCATGTTGATAACATCCCCTCCCCAAAGCCGAAACATGTTACTTTCAGCTTTGGAACTGAAGCGTGGGCCTTCTATGGTGATCATTGTGCCTTTAGGGTGGCATTTTATCCCAAGCTTCTTGGCAATGTCTATCAAAACCTACAAGAAAAAAAAATTGAAAAAAAGAAAGCTTTCCAAGCAAATACTTAATAAAAGACCTAAAAGAATATAAAAAGCTTGTAATAAGATTGTTCAAAAAGTGTGTACTTTTTCCATGCTTCTTTAAAGGGTGACAACAATTTCAACTTCATTACCATAACAGATATGTGCCACACAGGAACAAACATCATACACTTCCTTTGCGGTACAGCTAAACTGTACCAATCAAAGCATGTTAACCCCTTAACGACGCTGGGCGTACCCATACGCCCCCACTTCAAACAATTTTCTGCTGCAAGTTTGAGATGCAGCAAATTTCCTGCAGCAGCTCAAACTCCAAGCGAGAAACTCCCTGTAAACCCGCCTGTGTAAATGTACCCTAAAAACACTACACCTACACAAAATAAAAAGTAAAAAACACTACATATACCCCTACACAGTTCTCTTCCTCCCCACCCCAAACAAAAAAAAAAAAAGTATAAATAAATACACGTCTTGTACGGCACTGTTTCCAAAACAGAGCCTCCAGCTGTTGAAAAACAACAATAGTATTGCAGGACAGCCACTGACTGCCAAGGCATGCTGGGAGTTTTGCAACAGCTGGAGACACCCTGTTTGGGAAACACTGCCGTAGGGTATTTTTATGGCGGATTCAAATCCCCAATTCAGGCCTCAAATGCGCATGGTGCTCTCACTTCGGAGCCCAGTCGTATTTCAAGGAAAAGGTTTAGGGCCACATATGGGGTATTTCCGTACTAGTGAGAAATTGCGTTACAAATTTTGGGGGACTTTTTCTCCTTTTACCCCTTATAAAAAGGTAAAGTCAGGGTCTACACCAGCATGTTAGTGTAAAAAATAAATAAATAAATAAATAAAAATAAAAAAAAGACCCCCAAAATTTGTAACGCTATTGCTCCTGAGTACAGAACTACCCTATATGTGGGCGTAAAGTACTCTGCAGGTGTACAACATGGCTCAGGAGTGAGAGCACCAAGTACATTTGAGGTCTATATTGGTGATTTGCACAGGGGTGGCTGATTTTACAGCAGTTCTGACATAAACGCAAAACAATACATACCCAGATGTGACCCCATTTTGGAAACTACACCCCTCAGGGAATGTAACAAGGGGTATAGTGAGCCTTAACACCCCACAGGTGTTTGAAGAATTTTCATTAAAGTTGGATGTGAAAATGAAAAAAAAAAAAAAAAAAATTCTTCACTAAAATGCTGGTGTTACCCTACATTTTTCATTTTCACAAGGGAGAATAGCAAAAAAGCCCCCCAAAATCTGTAGCCCCATATGTGGATGTAAAATGCTCTGCGGGCGAACTACAATGCTCAGAAGAGAATGAGCGCCATTGGACTTTTGGCAAGAAAATGTGTCCGAAATTGAAGGCCATGTGTGTTTACAAAGCCCCCATAGTGCCAGGACAGTCGACCCCCCACATGTGACCCCATTTTGGAAACTACACCCCTAACGTATTGTAATAAGGGGTGCAGTGAGCATTTACACCGCACAGGTGTCTGACAGATTTTTGGAACAGTGGTCCGTGAAAATGAAAATGTTTTATTTTTCATTTGCACAGCCCACTGTTCCAAAGATCTGTCAAACGCCAGTGGGGTGTAAATGTTAAATTCTGTGAGGGGTGTAGTTTCCAAAATGGGTTCACATGTGGGGGGGGGGGGGGTCCACTGTTCTGGCACCATGGGGGGGGCTTTGTAAACGCACAAGGCCTCCCACTTCTATTCCAACCAAATTCCCTCACCAAAAGCTCAATGGCGCTCCTTCTCTTCTGATCATTGTAGTTCACCCGCAGAGCACTTTACATCCAGATATGGGGCATTTCCATACTCAGAAGAAATGGGGTTACAAATTTTGGGAGGCTTTTTCTCCAATTAACCCTTGTGAAAATGAAATATTTGGGGTAACGCCAGCATTTTAGTGAAAAAAATTATCAAATTTTTCATTTTCACGTCCAAATTTAGTGGAAATTTGTCAGGCACCCGTGGGGTGTTAAGGCTCACTGTACCCCTTGTTACATTCCTTGAGGGGTGTATATTCCAAAATAGTATGCCATGTGTTTTTTTTTTTGCTGTTCTTGCACCATAGGGGCTTCCTAAATGCGACATGCCTACCAAAAACCATTTCAGCAAAATGTGCTTTCCAAAAGACAAATGTGACTTCTTCTCTTCTGAGCATTGTAGTGCACACGCAGTGCACTTGACGTCAACACATGAGGTATTTCCATATTCAGAAGAGATGGGGTTACACATTTTGGGGGGCATTTTCTCCTATAACCCCTTGTAAAAATGTCAAATTTGGGGGAAAACCAGCATTTTAGTGAAAAAAATAAAAATTTATTTACACATCTGACTAACCAAAAGTCGTCAAACACCTGTGGCATGTTAAGGCTTACTGGAGCCCTTGTTACGTTCCTTGAGGGGTGTAGTTTCCAAAATAGTATGCCATGTTTTTTTTTTTTTTTTTTTTTTTGCTGTTCTGGCACCATAGGGGCTTCCTAAATGTGACAAGCCCCCCAAAGCCATTTCGGAAAAACTCCCTCTCCAAAATCCCATTGTCGCTCCTTCCCTTCTGAGCCCTTAACATACACATATGAGGTATTTCCTTATTCAAGAGAAATTGGGTTACAAATTTTTTTTTTTTTTTTGGGGGGGGGGGCTTTTTTTTCCTTTTACCCCTTGTAAAATTTCTAAAACTGGGTCTACAAGAACATGTTAGTGTAAAAAAAAAAAATGAAGATTTAGAATTTTCTCCACCTTTCAGCTATTCCTGTGAAACACCTAAAGGGTTAAAACACTTTCTGAATGTCATTTTGAATACTTTGGGGGGTGCAATTATAATGGGGTCATTTATGGGGTATTTTTAATATGAAGACCTCCTCAAATCCACTTCAAAACTGAACTGGTCCCTGAAAAATTCCGATTTAGAAATTTTTTTGAAAAATTGGAAAATTGCTGCTGAACTTTGAAGCCCTCTGATGTCTTCCAAAAGTAAAAACATGTCAAATTTATGATCCAAATATAAAAGTAGACATATTTTATATGTGAATCAATATACAATTTATTGGGTATATCCATTTTCCTTACAAGCAGACAGTTTCAAAGTTAGAAAAATGCAAAATGTTCAAAATTTTCATAAAATTTTGTGATTTTTCACCAAGAAAGGATGCAAGTAACGACGAAAATGTACCACTGTGGTAAAGTAGAATATGTCACGAGAAAACAATCTCGGCATCAGAATAATCGGTAAAAGCATCCCAGAGTTATTAATGCATAAAGTGACAGTGGTCAGAATTGCAAAAAAGGCCTCAGTCCTTAAGGGGTTAAAGCCACTCGTTTCATACTGTTACATAAAAGGTGCTGTAGTTTCCTCAGTTTCTTGAATAGCCGGAGCTATAACAAGCAACGTCTGCTTTTTTTCCTTTTTATACCTGCTGAGAGCCATAATGTTTAATTTTTGGCCTGATTTATGTATTTATTGTTCATAAATAAACAAACTTTATTTTATTTTTTTTTGTAACATAACTGTATTCCTTATCAATTTAAACCTTTAAGGACCCAGGGCGTACCTGTATGCCCCTGGGAATTCCGGTCCCCGCCCGGGTGGGTTTGAGATCCCCCCCATGTCGGCAATTCAGATTGGCGATTTGCTGACCCGGAAAAAAAAGGCGATAGGTGCTATCACCCTTTAGCAGCACGAGTGAGGTGGCACTGGTGCCACCTCCTGATTGTCCTGATTCGTCAGCCGTTACCTGCCAACGATTCAGGACGCCTGCTGTGGGGGTGTCCCTAACAGCACCCGCTCCGCCCCTACTCAAGAGGGCGGGAGCGGATGCCAGGTGTGTGTACCTGTAGTGGGGGCCCCTGATCCCTGGCATCGGCGGTGGGATCGGGCCCCCGGAGCAGAGACAGCAGCAGGATGACAGGCAGGACGTGCGCAGCATATTGTATACGTGAATCAATATATAATTTATTTGGAATGTCTATTTTCCTTACAAGCTGAGAGCTTCAAAGCTAAAAAAAATGCAAAATGTTAACATTTGTCCAGAAATTTTTGAATTTTTCACCAAGAAATGATGCAAGTATCAACGAAAATTTACCACTATGTTAAAGTAGAATATGTCACAAAAAAACTAAATCTCGGAATCAATTTCGTAAGTAAAAGCATCCCAGAGTTATTAATGCTTATTAACTTAATCCCTGATAAGGACCACCCACTGGATTCCTATGCATAGAAAGAATTTAAAGGAAAACTGTCACATGTTTTCTCCCGCACTATCCACAGGTACTGATGGATAGTGCGGGAGACGCTGATTAAAACAAGCCCTACCTTGCCCAGATCCGCCTGGCCGTTCTCCCGCAATTGTAGTTTTATTCTATGTGTATATCTTGCTGTAACTGGCATGGGTGGGGCTTCTGCAGGTTAACTGGCACTGACGTCAGCGCCGCTTATGAATAATCATCCCCCCTCCCTCCAGTTCTCCCTCTCTTCGCCGCTCTTAACTGGAGGGAGGGGGGATGAATATTCATAAGCGGCATTGACGTCAGTGCCAGTTAAGCTGCAGAAGCCCCGCCTGTGCCAGTTACAACAAGATTTCCACATAGAATAAAAGTACAATTGCAGGCGAACAGCCGGGCCGATCCGGGCAAGGTAGGGCTCATTGGAATCAGCGTCTTCCGCACTATCCATCAGTACAGATAGTGCGGGAGAAAACATGTGACAGTTTTCCTTTAAATAAATGAAATGCATGTTTTACTGAATATTTTTTCAGTTAAGTTTCCCCTTTAACAATCTCTATGCTTTTGAGCAGAGCTGTGGAGTTTGTAAGTGAAACCTACACTCTGACTCCCACATTTCCAAACTAAAGTTACCTCCCATTAGGGTGCGTTCACACTGAGTAAATCTCGCTGAATCTCCGCTCGCGGAATTCAGCCAAAGGAGATTCAGCCTGGAAGCATTCTGCAGCAGTAGGACCGAGCGTCACTGCGCCATCACCATTGACGACTATGCAAAGTTCCCGTAACATGTTCATTCTTTGCGCTGAACTATTAAAATTGCTCAGTGAACGGATCTCGCAGAAGACCCATTCACACTGATGTTAAAGTTCACCGTGCGTAATTCCACGGGACACTTATAATATAAAAATTATATAACTTTATTAAATATACATTAACAATTAATTAATTTAAAATCACAAATAGGGAGAAGCATCCACAAAGTGGGAAGACAAAGGCGTTGCTCACAGACAGATCCACATTAATAAGTTATATAAGGAAAAGTAACATGGTGCATAGTCACACATGTGTGCATTAACAGCACATATATAGGCACAACAATGCTCTAATTATCATACAGTACAATGCACACAGTGAAGACAATAGGCATACCAAACTGTAACATCCAGTTCCTAACAGGGTCTGCTGGAGCAACGCCACCCCAACGCACGTTTCGGCGAGTCCTTCGTCCTGGGGGTCGTGGGCCACTCCTTGAAGGAAGGCCTGAACATGAGAATCAGATGCCAGAGGGCGTTGGAAAAGAATGGAAAGGGCAGACACTTGACCCTTTAAAGAAGGCTTGGGTGCCTTGAGCATGGTGCAAATCACCTGTGTTGAGAAGCCACGGGCCCTTAGTACCGCGGTCTCAACCACCACGCAGTCAAATGCAGAGACGGCAATTTGGGGTGGTCCAGGGGACCCTGAGAGAGAAGGTCTGGACGAAGCGGAAGGCGCAGCAGAACGTCGTCCAGGAGCCGGACGACATCGGCGTACCACGCCCTCCGAGGCCTATCTGGAGCCACGAGAATGGCGGGAATGCCCTCTGCTTTGAGCTACCTCAGGACCCTGGGAAGGCGAGGAAGAGGAGGGAACAGATAAGGTAGGGTGAACCCCGATCAAGGAATTACCAGTGCATCCGCTGCCAGAGCATGGGGGTCCCGCGACTTCGACACAAAGAGGGGAACCTTCTGGTTGTGGCGGGATGCAAAGAGATCCACATCTGGAGTTCCCCAGAGGCCGCAGATCTCTGCAAACACCTCCGGATGAAGGGACCACTCGCCGGGGTCGGGAGAGGACCGGCTTAGGAAGTCCTCTTCCCAATTGTTCATGCCTGGGATGTGAATTGCCAAGATGGCTGGAACCCTGAGCTCCGCCCAGAGAAGGATCTTGGAAACTTCGGTCATCGCCGCCAGACTGTGGGTGCCACCCTGGCAACTGATGTAAGCCACCGCAGTGGAGTTGTCCGACTGGACACGAACTGGGCGGTCCTGGAGAAGGATCTCCCAATGTAACAGGCAAAGGTAGATTGCCCTCAGCTCTAAGATGTTGATCGGGAAAAGTGTCTCCCTGGGAGACCAAAAGCCCTGGACTGTCCGGTCTCGGAAGACACCCCTCCAACCCGAAAGGCTGGCATCCATCGTGACAACCAGCCAATGGAGGGGCAGGAAGGAGCACCCCTGAAGAAGCAGGGGGGAGCGGAGCCACCACAGAAGGGAGCGACGAGATGACCGAGGAAGTACGATCTTGCGATCGAGGGACAATGGGGACCTGTCCCACCGGAATAGAATTGCAAGTTGAAGGACTCGAAAATGAAATTGACCGAAGGGAACGGCCTCCATGGCCGCCACCATTCGACTCAGGACTTCCATGCAAAACCGAAAGGATACTGGGGAGGGGATCCTGAGTATACGAACCCCCGACAGAAGGGTCAACCGCTTGTCCGGCGGAAGGTGAACCCGGGCGGACCAGGTGTCGGATCGAAGTCCTAGAAAAACCATGGACTGAGTGGGGGATAGGTTGGACTTGTCCCGATTGACCAACCAACCAAAGCAAGACAGGGCCTGAAGAGTGAGGGTGAGACTCTAGATTCCGGTCCTTGGACGGAGCCTTGATCAGAAGGTCGTCCAAGTAAGGGATCACTGAGACCCCCCTTGCCCGTAGCAGACCGATCACCGGCGCAAGGACCTTGGTGAACACCCTCGGAGCTGTGGCTAGGCTGAAGGGGAGAGCCACAAACTGAAAATGTCCCTCCGGGACAGCAAAGCAGAAGAACTGCTTCTGATGTCCCGGAAAATTCGGAACATGGAGGTAGGCATCCTTTTTGTCCATTGAGGAAAGAAACTCCCCCTGATCCATGGTTGCCACGATCGAACGGAGAGACTCCATGCGGAAGTAGCGCAAGAGGAGATGCCAGTTGAGGAGCTTTAGATACAAGATGGGGCGTATTGGACCCCCTTTTATTGGGAACTACAAAGAGGTTGGAATAAAAACCCTGAAAGCGTTCCCTGGGAGGAACCGGAACAATGACCCCCTGAATGAGGAGGGACTGAAGCGCACCCCGGAAGTCCTATGCCAGAGAGGAAGATCGCGGAGCTCGGGAAAGGAAAAAGTGATCCTTTGGAAGAGAGGCAAACTCGATCCGGTAACCGTTGGACACCACATCCCTGACCAGGAGTCCTGCACATACGTGGTCCAGACGTCCCGGAAGAGTAACAGTCGACCTCCCACCCGAGAAAAATCCGTGGGTGGGGGCGTCCCTTCAGGCGGAGGTGGGTTTGTGGGTACCCACCTTGGCGCAAAGCGTCCGGAACGGTTATCCGAATTCCAGGATGTGCGAGTCTGAAAGAAGGGAGCCTTTTTGTCCCGAGAAGGCGCCTGCCTGGTCCCCTTCGTGACCCCAAAGGTCCGAAAGGAGGTAGATTTACAGCGGGAGGTAGTTCTACAGGCCTTATTTTGAGGTAATAAGGAACTCTTCCCTCCCGTGGCTTCAGAGATGATCTCGTCTAGGCGCTTACTAAAAAGCCGAGAACCAGTAAAAGGAAGCTCAGCGAGAGACTTCTTAGAGGCTGCGTCCGCATCCCAGGCTTTGAGCCACGCGAATCTACAGAGAGCCACAAGGTTACCCGTGGCAAAAGCAGCACAGCGGGCCGACTGCATGGAAGCAGAACACAGAAAATCTCCCGCTTTAGAAAGCAGGAGAAATAAGTCGGCCAGTTCTTCCGAGGAAGCTCCAGAAGAATTGCCCTGGCTGAGTCGGGAAACCCAGATCTTAAGGGCCCAGGAAACCCAGGCAGAGGCAAAGGCAGGTAGAAGAGATGAACCCGCAGCCTCAAAGGCAAATGTAGCCAAGGTCTCCCCTTTTTGTCCGCTGGATCCATAAAAGATGCAGCATCGGGCAAAGGTAGGGTAGTAGTCTTAGATAGACGGGAGACTGGTGGGTCCACCGTAGGTGGTGAGGACCACCAGGCAATGAGGTCCTTAGCAAAGGGATAACACGCTTGAACAGCATCCGAAGTTCCTGGGTCTTCTAGGTGAAAGGTGTCTCTTATGGCCGAAACCAATGAGTCCACCGTATCGGTCATGTCTGCATGGTCTTCTGAGTCTTGAAACAGAAGCAGCCTCATCAACTAGTTCACCAGGGGAGTGGGAACGGGTGGAGGCAGCCTTAGAAGAGGGAGACACTGACCTGGCGCGCCGTTCTGAAGACTCAGAACGGCGACTCGGGGAGCGTCTTCTGGAAGAAAGACACTTGCTGGAAGACGTAGCAGAGGGACGATGCCCATGCCTACGTCTGTACAAAGACTCCAGAGAGGAGTCAGAGGAATGGCCCCTATTACGCTTGTGAAAGCGTTTAAAATAGGGTGAGGGAGAGCGAGGCTCTATTGGGGAACGGTGTAAGGAGGATCTCTCTAAGGTAGTCACCATGGAACGGGAGACCTGTGCCAAGTCAGAAATAGACAGAGAGGGAAGACACCCACATTGGAGGGGCAGCAGAGCCCACTGGGTCTGGGAGAGCATCCTGAATAGGAATACCAGGAGGGTCAGGGGGTGCAGTGGTGCAGGCGGAACAAGTGGGTTCAGCAGACCCAGGCATTTTGCTTTGCAGCCCTTACAAGTATAGTAGGTGACCAGGGCCCCAGGTACCTGCTTAGAGGGAGGGACAGCGGACATGGAAAAAATAGGTTAATCTCACCAGCATCCATGTCCCCCACCAGGCAGCTGCTGTGAAAAAAGCAGGGACAGCAGGACCAATTAGAAGAGAGGGGCCGGGTTAGACTGGAGCGCCTCTGATTGGCCTCCAGTCCCCCGCACAGCTCTGATTGGCTGAAGAGATTCGCGCTCTCCCTAGTGCGCGAATCCCGCCGGGGAAGAAAGATGCCGGCTCATAATGGCGCCTGCTCCAATCCCCGAAGCATATGTGAGTGCCGGGGAACAGGAGCGGGCGAAGTGCCGGCGCAGCGAGCCACTGCAAAAACAAAAGAAAACTGCGCCCTGGCCGTGCTGCGCGTTCTCCCTAGAGCGCGAATCCCGCTGGGGAAGAAGATGCCGACTCATAAATGGCGCCCACTCCAATCCCCGAAGCATATGTGAGTCATGGGGAACAGGAGCGGGCGAAGTGCCGGCGCAGCGAGCCACTGTGAAAACAAAAGTACACTGCGCCCCGGTCGCGCTGCACACCACGCGGCCGGAGCACAGAAGAAAAAAAAACCCATAGAGAATGCAGCCGCGGCTGCTGAATAAAGAGGGACTGCCCAGTGAGTAAAAATGAACAGTCCTACACCACTGATATTAACCCCGAGTTCCCCCAATAGCGTTAGGGAGCCCATGCCCAATAGGGACCCCAACTAGAAACAATAAAAAGGAGTGAGACCAAAACAGGGGTTCTCCAGAGGTTGCAAGCCCCCGACACCTGAAAGAAAAAAAGGGAGAAGGGGAATACTCACCTAAATCTGAAGAACTTACCTAATGAAGTCTTCCAGTCAGGAAGTCTTCAGCCAGCTTTTTGTCACCTGCATCATGCCGGGCTTGAAAAGCGAGATGAGCAGGGAAAAGTGGGGGACCCGGACCCTTGAGGTACAACCCCAGGCGCTGGCCGTTGGCGAGAGGGGGTTGACAGTACATCCACGATGCTTGTGCCCCCTCAATCGCAAATGGGGAAACAGTGAACGCTATGTTCCTGAGTCCCCACCTTAAAACAGGAAAATAAAAGGGAATAAGAAAAACTAAACGTCCCTATTCTGTAAAAAAAAAAAAAAAAAAAAATGTTAGACCAAGTCTGGGGAGAACCCCAGACTAGTGTCCATCTCCTGCGACACTAAGCTTAAACTGATTACCCCAGACTCTGTAGGCGGGTATATCCTGCTGGGAGGAGCCGACTTTTTGATTTCCTTAGTGTCAAGTCTCCTAGCAACAACAGTATACACCCAAGGTTGTGTCCCCCAATGGAGCAGATAGATAAATTGTGGTTTTCATTAAAATTTCCTCCCTAAAAAAATATTTTTTGGGGTTCGCCGTACATTTTATGGTAAAATGAGAGGTTTCAGTACAAAGTACAATTGGTCACACAAAAAACAAGCCCTTATATGGGTCTGTAGATGGAAATATAAAAATAAGAGTTATGGATTTTAGAAGGAGAGGAGGAAAAAACGAAAACGCAAAGATAAAATTGGCCTGGTCCTTAAGGTGAAAATGGGCTTGGTCCTTAAGGTGTTAAGGAGCCCTCCAGTTCTTCACTCATTACCTGTATTAACTGCACCCATTTAAACTTGTTACCTGTATAAAAGACACCTGTCCACACACAATAAAACAGACTCCAACCTCTCCACAATGGCAAAGACCAGAGAGCTGTGTAAGAACATCAGGGATAACATTTTAGACCTGCACAAGGCTGGAATGGACTACAGGACAATAGGTAAGCAGCTTGGGGAGAAGGCAACAACTGTTGGCGCAATTATTATTCAAAAATAAAAAAAAAAGTTCAGGATGATGGTCAATCTCCCTCGCTAGATCTCACCTCGTGGGGCATCAATGATCATGAGGAAGGTGAGGAATCAGCTCAGAACTACACGGCAGGACCTGGTCAATGACCTGAAAACAGCTGGGACCAATCTCCAAGAAAACCATTAGTAACACACTACGCCGTCATGGATTAAAATCATGCAGCACACGCAAAGGTCCCCCTACTCAAGCCAGTGCATGTCCAGGCCCGTCTGAAGTTTGCCAAGATCATCTGGATAATCCATAGGAGAAATTGGAGAAGGTCATGTGGTCTGAGGAGACAAAAATAGATCTTTTTTGGTCTAAACTCCACTCACTGGGGGAGATTTATCAAAGGATTTAGACTGGTTTTTCCTGTCTAAATTTGTCGCACAGAAAGTCGCAGTCTAAATATGTGCGACTTTTCTGCGACTTTTGCTGTAGAGGATTTTTAGAACATGATGCATGCAAGTCTATTTTAGACGAAAATGCATTGGAAAATGCATTGGTGCTGAATTTATCAAGTGCGACTTTTGTGCGACAAGTCGCATCTGCCCAAAATACGCTGAAATGTCAGACCATGTTGGAGCAGGTCTAAATGCAGTTTAAGCTGTAGACCCTGAAGTCTGAGCACAGAATTTATCAAGGGCTGTGAGACCTGTGATAAATTAGGAGCACAATAGACAGGAGACTACCACATACGCTGGTCTATAAGCATACCCAGAATAGACTAGATTAGTAAATGTCCCCCACTGTGTTTGGAGGAAGTAGGATGAGTACAACCCCAAGAACACCATCCCAACCGTGAAACATGGAGGTGGAAACATAATTCTTTGGGGCTGCTTCTCTGCAAAGTAGACAGGACGACTGCATCGTATCCTTCCCTCAGTAAGCGCATTGAAGATGGGTCGTGTCTGGGTCTTCAAGCATGACAACAACCCAAAAGATACTGCCAGGGCAACTAAGGAGTGGCTCCGTAAAAAGCACGGTACTGGAGTGGCCTAGCCAGTCTCCAGACCTGAACCCAATAGATAATCTTTGGAGGGAGCTGAAAGTCCATATTGCCCAGCGACAGCCCCGAAACCTGAAGGATCTGGAGAAGGTCTGTATGGAGGAGTGCGCCAAAATCCCTACTACAGTGTGTGCAAACCTGGTCAAGAACTACAGGAAACGTTTGATCTCTGCAAATGCAAATAAAGGTTTCTGTACCAAATATTAAGTTATGCTTTTCCGATGTATCATACTCATGTCAGGCAATAAAATGCAAATTCAGTTTTTTTTTATCATACAATGTGATTTTATGGATTGATGTTTTAGATTCCATCTCTCACAGATGAAAAGTACCAATGATAAAAATGACGGACCTCTACATGCTTTGTAAGTAGGAAAACCTGCAAAATCGGCAGTGTATCAAATACTTGTTCTCCCCACTGTATATATCACAACAAATATAAATGAGATATTTAACATGTATAATCTCCATCTCTTTTTAGAGCTATTTTTATTCAATCACCATGTAAAGCACTGACTATCTGAGCCATCAGTTGATCATAATTTAGTACTTACCTCTCTGGTTTTGCTACAGAAGGGCTCAGCCATAGGAATATGACAAACACCAGGCAGGCAGCTGGGTGCTCCATCATAAAAGGTCTGCTGTCTTTTTGTAGTCCTGTAAACAGTCACCAATTAAGCTTTGTAAGCAGATTAAGAAACCTCTGTCACTTTATGTGTAATAAACATTATATAATTAGGTTGAATATACATACATATTATAATATTGTCATAGAAGAATATGCGGCACAGCTAGCATTGTCCCTGAACATTTCAACAAAACTTTGAAAATAAAATTTTGTCTAATTCTCTATACACAATGAAAGGAATTTACTGAGCACTACTTCTTGAACACCCTTAAAGGACATCTGCAGCTAAAGACAACTTAACCCCCATCCACAGTATAAGGGATAAGTGTCTGATTGCAGGGGGTCCGACCACCTGGACATACACCCCCCCCCCCCGCAATTTCCAGCATGGGGGAAGGGCTCTGCCGCGGCTCTCCCATACAGGAAAGTGCCGACCGCAGCAAGACGCCGCGGCTGACACGACTCCTCCATGTATCTATATGGGAGCCTTAGTGCCTCCCCACCTCTCGCATAGAACTGTTTGTGGAGGGGGTGTACCATCGACCTCTCAGAACTACGTGCATTAGCAGCTCCCAGCGGTTGGACCCCCTGCGATCAGAAACTTCTCCCCTATCCTGTGGATAGGGGATAAGTTGTCTTTTGCTGCAGATGTCCTTTAATACAATTCTCCTGTTTATAATCACTACACAGTGTGCCCTAAACACTTTCCTCTCTGTTGACAAGTTAATATAAAACAGCAACATCTAGTGGTAAAAAAAGGGTTTTCTTTATAGCTTTTGATCAGCAACATAAAATTCAAAGGGAGGTTGTGGGGAAGAAAATATGGAGAGAAAAAAGTTAGTCTAAACTTTTACAGCCCAGGGAGGAGCTGCGGTATAGAACTTTGAAGGTAAGGCTGACCCAGCCCAGAAGTGAAGACATTTTTATTCTCACCTGTCGATAAACTGGTCAATAACAACTATATCTCCAGGCTGGATCTCCTCTCTCAGTGACCCGCAAGCAGTGGTGACCAAAATGTGAGTACACCCTTCCATCTTCAATGCCCAAATATTTGCACGAAAGTTGACATTTGTTGGAGCGATTGTATGTTGCCTGCCATGTCTACAAAACAGAGACATCAAAACTGTTAATAGAGATTCCAAATTGGTTCCTAAATATCTAAATAGAGATCACAACATTTTGAAGTAACAACCTCTGTATTTACTGGCAGCTAAATTATCGCTCTAATTGCAGGGATTTTCCTTCCTTAGAGTACATTCACATATACAGGATCTGCTGCATATTTTGGGCAGCTGATAATTGCTACACATTAACTTCAATGGGTAGTAAAAACAGCTGCAGAAAATATGCAGCAGATCCTGTACATGTGAACGTATCCTTAAAGGGGTACTCTGCTGCTCAGCGTTTGGAACAAACAGCCGTCACACCCCCTCCCATAGACTTGCATTGAGGGGGTGGGGTGTGTGTGACATCATTAGGGTGTGTGGCTATGACATCACAAGCTCCCAGCGCTGAGTCCAGCTATGGGAACAGTCTGTTCCAAACGCTGAGCAGCGGAGTACCCTTTTAAGGAATAACAGAGGACATAACTTAGAGGACAACCAAAGTGTGAAGATATATAATACATACATACATATCCAGCTTTGTAAGTGACTATATACATTTTTTTAGTACAGTAGTTTGAGAAGACACTCATGTGAAACTTATGGTTTCAATAAGTATATATTACATGTGTTTCTTACATTACACAAAACTATTTTGGAATTGTTAAAAAAATAAATAAAAATAAATAAATAAAAAACCTCTAGATATTGTTGTTAAATTGTTATAAGGCCCCATTGTGTCCATTTGAGAAGGCAGTTGCTTAGCAACTTTTTGACATTCTATGCTGCCTTTGCCAAGTCGGCAGGGCTACCGATTCCCCCCAGTGGCAATCACGCTTGCCAGTGCTTCCTGTTCTCCGTCCCAACACCTAGAAATGCCCGTTCACCAGTGATCTGACCCAACTAATGATTGTCTAAGCTGGCATTTCCTATTTATCAGGAAGGAGAACAAGAAGTGCTGACAGCGTGAATAGGCAAGGGCAGAGGATGAGTGACAGGTGAGAACGTGTTTTTAATTTTTCTTGACACCCTTGTAACTTTTAAATATAGAAAACATTTATTCAGATAACAGTTTTAAGTCTTTATGGGTTTTCAGGTTCCCAGTCACTGGCAGCAAACAGATCTGTAGAATAGTGAGCGATCTCAACACAAAGTTTAAGAAATTGAGTTTGAGGTAAACGTTCTTACGGTTACCTTGCAAGAATTATCACAGTCCTATGTATTGGGTCAATCACTATGTGTGGGACCTAGCAACAATGTAGGCAGCAAGTCCCAGAAAGGTTGATACATTTTAAACTTCGGTATATTAAAACAACAACATGTATCTACAAAACAAAATCCTTTTAGGGTAAAAACAAAAACTAGTGCTACTATCACTATATATCATATACGTTCTCATAGCTCCAAAGATTGAGTTCCTCCCAATGGCTACTCATCACAAGAAATAGTCTCAAAGGTTAGACCAATATATACTCATAAATGCACTTCTTACATCCATAAGCTGGCAATTGTCTCAACCTTACCTTGCAAGTAGAACACAGTCCACATTTTTGATTTTTCCAAGAACCAAGGCATCTGATGGCTATAAAAGACACAAACCATGTTACAGCGCTGAGGATGTCAGGAAAAATGTGGCTGCTATGGGCAAATAGGTAATATTTTTTACCCTATCCATGAAAAGGATGGCCCCACATCAACTGCTTTTGTAATTTTAAGACCTGTCAATAAGGCAAGTTGTAAAAGTTAGGTGGGATCCAGCCTAAATCCTTGTTCTCAGCTAGAAAGCAGAATGAGAATTAGCTGTCTCACTCCATATAAGCCAATGTGTGTCAGAGAAAATGGGCAAGTACATTTCCACTACTGTCTGTGTACATACACATAAAAATACTGATCTGTCAAGATCATTGACTAAATTATGAAACTCTTCATGTATTAAAGCTGTCTAATTCAATAAGTACAAATGTGCCTGAGGAATAAGGATAGAGGCATAACGGGACCCCTGCTTTGTGCTCTGTGGTCAGAATGGAGGGGCACTCTCTCAGAAAGGATCTAGCAGACTCAACCTATGCACTGCGCTCAATAGTTATCATTTTGTTAGTTAATATATATTGTTACCTAAACTTTAGCCATTAAAAGGATTATTCAGCCTTTAAAATTGATGACCTCTCCTAAATATGGGCCATCAACATCAGACCAGTAGGCGCCCCTGCAAACAGGCTGTTTATAGGGGCTGCAGCCTCTATTTATTGTTCATACTTGTATTATTAGTAATGGCAGCGCAAGAAACTGTAGCATTAGAAACTGTCCCATTTGAGAGAACAGGGTAATGCTGTAGTTCCCTCCTTGCACTGCTATTACCAACAGTATGCCGATTGCAGGGCACAAAACATTGAAGCAGTCCCAAAACCAGCTGCCCGATAGGCATGCCAGGAGATAAACTCCCACAAATCTAATACTGATGACCTATCCAGAGCAGAGAGCACACTTTTTGGGGTCTTCTTAAGGTTTTGGGTTTTTTCTGTATCGAATCCTAATCCCCCTGGAAAAATGAACGACCATCAGGACCCTGCAATATAATATATGCATGGAACACCAAAAGAACTAGGATTTACTGGACCAGACCCAGAAGTAAGATCCTCAGTTATAGCTTGCCCAGGGCCTAACTTGAATTAGAAATGGCCGAGATTAAGTAATAAAACACTAATCCCCTTAGAATAACTGCCCCCAGATCTGGCCCCTAATATATAAAAGGGCTCATACTAGGGTGATCTCCAGGGCGGTTCTACCCCATTGGATATCCATACCATCAGACTCACCTCACAGAAGATCTCATCACACATGCCGGCTGACGTCAACTACAGCCCCAGCGTGAGAACTGAAGGCGATGCACATAACTCCTGAGGCAGCAGAACATCTCCCAGTGAGGAATGGGCCTTACTCTTAACTAACTGCGGCATGAACCAAGCCCTGATCGATCCTGTGGCACAGGTACTGACCTCCCTGGACCCACCATGACAGCAGCCTCAGGACCTCCTGTGCCTGCCTTAGAAGGGACAGGAAAAAGCACTGCCGCGTGTCCCTTTTAAGGGCAATTGGGAAGATTTATTAAAACTTGTGCGGAAAAGTTAACCAGTTTCACATAGCCAATTTTTTTTTTTTTTTTTTAAAGGCCTTTGAAAAATAGGAGACACAATTTGATTGGTTGCTATGGGCAAGTGATCAGCTTTTTCTCTACGCAGGTTTTGATAAATCTCCTCAAATGAAAGAAACCTTCTGTTGGTGCTGTCACAGAGGTGAGGAGGGAAAATCTGTTCCATACTTCTGCAGAGAGATGTTTGTGTCTTGTACAAACCTTTTTGCACGCCGCGCTGCCAGCTCAGAATCTGCTGTGTGACTACCACGGAACCGGAGTATCGCGACATCACGACTCCGCCCCATGTGACATCACGCCCCGCCCCGCTATGCAAGTCTATGTGAGGGGGTGTGAAGTCACACAGGGGCGATGTCGTCACACGGCAGATTCTGAACTGGCAGCGCGGCGTGCAGCTTCCCGAGGTGGGTGCTGAATGCAAGACCCCCGCGGTCACACATCTTATCCCCTATCCTTTGGATAGGGGATAAGATGTCTTAGGGCCGTAGTACCCCTTTAAGATGTATGGAAAAGTTGCAGTGCACAGAATTTGGAGCCTAAGGCTAGGTTCACACATGCAAAAAGTGTGTGCAATGTCTTTACAAAAAAAACTAAAACCTGTGGTCGCTAAGACAGCTCAGAATTACGCTGTCTCATTGATGGCAATGCATTTCCTTTTGGAATCTGCAAAAACAGTGAACATGTTTAATGTTTTTGCGGATGCCGGAATCAAGATTTCCAAGCCAGAAACACGGCACGGAAATTCTGCTATGTGCACAGTGCAGCGGAATCCCATTGAAATCAATAATTTTCTGCTGCTGAGGAATTTATCTGCAGAATTCTTTTGTGAAAGTAAAGAAAAGTAAATGAAGTTCCAAGTATTGTATTACACACTTAAAGGGTTACTTACTTAGAAATTTTTTTTTTTTTAAAGGAGTAGTCCTGTGGTGAGCAACTTATCCCCTATCCTAAGGATAGGGGATAAGTTGCAGATCGCGGGGGGTCCGACCGCCGGGGCCCCCTGCGATCTCCTGTACGGAGCCCCGACAGCCCGCGGGAAGGGGGCGTGTCGACCTCCGCACGAGGCGGCGTCCGACACGCCCCCTCAATACAACTCTATGGCAGAGCCGAAGCGCTGCCTTCGGCAATCTCCGGCTCTGCCATAGAGATGTATTGAGGGGGCGTGTCGGCCGCCGCCTCGTGCGGGGGTCGACACCCGCTATCTCGGCGGAGAGCCGGGGCCCCGTACAGAGAGATCGCAGGGGGCCCCAGCGGTCGGACCCCCCGCGATCTCAAACTTATCCCCTATCCTTAGGATAGGGGATAAGTTTTTCACCACTGGACTACCCCTTTAAATCAACTGGTGCCAGAAAGTTAAACAGATTTGTAAATCACTTCTATTAAAAAAAATCTTAATCCTTCCAGTACTTATTAGCTGCTGTATACTACAGAGAAAATTATTTTATTTTTGGAACACAGTGCTCTCACGAGCTGAAATCATGAGCACAGCTCTCTGCTGACATCTCTGTCCATTTTAGGAACTGTCCAGAGCAGCATATGTTTGCTATGGGAATTTTCTCCTACTCTGGACAGTTCTTAAAATGGACAGAGGTATCAGCAGAGAACACTGTGGTCATTGTAAAAATATTTAATATACAATTATAACTCATGCAAGGTATTGAGCTAAGAGTATGGTATTTTGTGATACAAGATGGATGCCATGACCTTTAGGCTATAGCTGAATACTATAGATAGATATTGCTTAGCTAGAGCTATGCATAGCATAC
Source organism: Hyla sarda (assembly GCF_029499605.1). Taxonomy (NCBI): domain Eukaryota; kingdom Metazoa; phylum Chordata; class Amphibia; order Anura; family Hylidae; genus Hyla; species Hyla sarda. Next base: position 340,194,183 of record NC_079189.1, on the reverse strand, counting down.
TATTCTAAGTTAGTCACAGGCCTACCATATATGTGAAGGGTAGTAATGTCCAATCAGTATGCAAGTTAAGCATGACATATTGTATACACCCATTAGTTAAAGATATACTCAAACCAACCCACTAGGAGGAGATATATAGAGATAAGTATATTTATGGATATAAGACTTAGTATAACCACGCCCACATATGTAAATAACACACCCATAAGTATGGTATAAAAGAAGACTGCAACACCAGGGGGCAGCATCATTAAGGAGACCTCACTCATTCATGGAGGACGAGGAGGGCATCATGAAGAACCAAGGATGAAGTAAGCCAAGCCAAGCCAAGCCAAGAGGAAGGAGGCGGAGCCAATCCAGTTTGATGAAGGAAGAAGCCATCTTAGATGAACTTTCAATGATGAATCCAGCCCACACAACCCTCAGTTGGCGAGATTGTTCTAAGAACATGCCTGCACTTCCTATGGTTATTATTGTAATACTTAAGCAAGGACTGTTATTTACATAAGATTTACTAGTTTGTTCTGTCTGCCATATTTGTCTATGAGCCTAATAATAAATGTCATTTTTGTTTACTTAATGCGAGTAATTTATTCCAATGGTGACTGTGTCAAATGAAATTTGACCAGTATAAGAATGTAACAGTCATGATGTCAGCAGAGAGCTCTGTGTTCCAAAAAGAAAACCATTTGCTCGCAGTATTCAGCAGCTAATAAGTACTGGAAGGATTAAGATTTTTTTTAATAGAAGTAATTTACAAATCTGTTTAACTTTCTGGCACCGGTTGATTTAAAAAAAAAGTTTTCCACGGGAGTACCCCTTTAATAAAGTGTAACAATGTATTACTGAAAATCTACTATTATAAATTTTAACATAAGATACATCCATAGCTTGTATGTAATATATGTACATACTTTGCCAAAGGGTGTCTCAACGTATTTCTCAGTTCTTCCTTCCAAAATATCAGGGTCATCCAGTCCAGACCCACCAATAATTCCAACCTATGATAGAAATAATAAATATTTTATTACATTGTTTTTATAAAGAATAACCGAAAGAACAAAACTCGACATCAGACATACTATAGTACTAACTTCACCATTGAAAAATGCTCTGGCTTGCCTGTTATGATCTGGTTCGCCCGTTACCTTCTTTAACCCCTTAAGGACAGCCATTTTTTGCAAATCTGACCTGTGTCACTTTATGCATTAATAACTCTGGGGTGCTTTTACGCTCTTCATCCCTCTTCATCCCAAAACAAACAACAATAAATAAATAAATATAAAAACATTGTGGTGCAAAATTGAAAAACAAACCATAAAACTTCATTTTGGGGGGCTTCAGTTTCTACACAGTGCACTCTTCGGTAAAAATTACACATTGGGGGAGGTTTATCAATTAGCCTGAAACCCTAATTGGTTTCATATCTTAATGAGCTCTGGTAAAGTGAAAGTTGAGCTGTGATTGGTTGCTATGGCAAAAAAAAAAAAAAACACAACTAGGGTTTCAGGCTGATTGATAAATTGGGCCATTATCTAATTTCTGTAGATCCATACTATTAACCCCTTAACAACCAAGGACGTATATTTATGTCCTTGGCCAGCTCCCGCGATATAATGCGGGGTCACGCGGTGACCCTGCGTCATATCGGGTCGGTCCCGGCATGTATCTGAAGCCGGGACCTGGGGCTAATAGCGCGCGGCAGCGATCGCGGTGCCGTGCGCTATTAACCCTTTAGACGCGGCGTTCAAAGTTGAACGCCGCATCTAAAACTAAAGTAAAACCTTCCCGGCTGCTCAGTGGGGCTGATCGCGACCACCGCAGTGAAAATGCGGTTTCCCGATCACCTGAGACATGAACGGTGGTCCTCTTATCTTCCTCCAGCGTGTCCCTTCGGCGATTGATTGCTCCAAGGCTGAGATTCAGGCTTGAGCAATCGACCGCCGATAACACTGATCAGTGCAAAGCTATGGCTTTGCAGTGAACAGTGCTGGCAACCAGTGTGCGCAGTGTTATAGGTCCCTATGGGAGCTATAACACTGCAAAAAAAAGTGGGAAAAAAAAAGTTAATAAATGTGATTTAACCCTTTCCTTAACAAAAGTTCAAATCACCCCCCTTTTCCCATAAAAAAAAAACACCATGTAAATAAAAATAAACATATGTGGTATCGCCGCATGCGTAAATGTCATAACTATAAAAATGTATCATTAATTAAACCGCACGGTAAATGACGTACGCGCAAAAAATTCCAAAGTCCAAAAAAACGTATTTTTGGTCACTTTCTATATCATGAAAAAATTCATAAAAAGCGATCAAAAAGTCCGATCAATATAAAAATGGTACCGCTAAAAACTTCAGATCACGGCGCAAAAAATGAGTCCTCATACCACCCCATACGCAGAAAAATAAAAAAGTTATAGGGGTCAGAATATGACAATTTTAAACTTATAAATTTCCGTGCATGTAGTTATGATTTTTTCCAGAAATACGACAAAATCAAACCGATATAAGTAGGGGATCATTTTAATCGTATGGACCTACAGATCAGGTGTCATTTTTACTGAAAAATGTACAGCGTAGAAACGGAAGTTCCAAAAGTCACAAAATGGCGTTTTTTCTTCAATTTCGTCGCACATTGGTTTTTTTCCCCACTTCGCTGTAGATTTTGGGGTAAAATGACTGATGTCACTGCAAAGTAGAATTGGTGGCGCAAAAAATAAGCCATCATATGGATTTTTAGCTGCAAAATTGAAAGGGTTATGATTTTTAAAAGGTGAGGAGGAAAAAACGAAAGTGCAAAAACTGAAAAACCCTGCATCCTTAACGGGTTAAAATACCCAATTTACAATGGTTCTGTTTTATATTACTACTAAAAAAAAATTATAACTTTTTGTATGAAAAGGAGTATGCTTAACCTCTTAAGGACCCAGCCATTTTACACCTTAAGGACCCGGCCATTTTTTGCACATCTGACCACTGTCACTTTAAACATTAATATCTCTGGAATGCTTTTAGTTATCATTCTGATTCCGAGATTGTTTTTTCGTGACATATTCTACTTTAACATAGTGGTAAAATATTTTTGGTAACTTGCATCCTTTCTTGGGGGAGGAGCATGCTGGGAGGAGGGTGAATGCCTCGCCCCCCCCCCCCCCCCCTAGGGAACCGACAGCTGAGGATGGATGTTTAGCCCTGGAGACTCGTCCATGCCTTGCTGGAGAACCCCCGACTGACCCCAGTTGGTACATACCCGCAGTCGGTAGCTGAGCGGTCTTTATTTGCTGGTGAAATCCCTGGCGGGAGAAGTTGGAGATTGGGAGAGCGGGGAAGTCAGCGCCCCACGTGTGCAGAGGCGAGAGTGAGGCTTGGTCGGTGGAGTTCCGGGTGAGAGCCGGAGGAACGCCACACCACGCTGTGTGCAGAGGCGAAAGTGAGGCTTGGACAGCAGAGTTCCGGGTGAGAGCCGGAGAGACGCCACTGCACGCCATCGGCCATTGGAGGCGTACGGCGGAGCAGGCAGCAGCGCGACAACAGGGAAACCGCGGAGGAGCCTGAGCCCCAAGACGGCAGAGGAGGCAGAGTGAGAGCCTGCCTCCAGGCACAAGTTCAAGTAAAAGAACAGGTGGTCGTCAAGGGACTCCAGCAGAAAACGGGGTCAGAACGTTCCCATATGTTTCTTTTCTCTATTGACTGTGTTATTCCACCAAACTGAGGGAGCGGCCCTCTGCTGGATTCTCCCTAAGCTCCCAGTAAATAAGCATTGTTTAAGGAACGGCGCTTTACTGCTTAGATTAACACTTTAAGGGAACTGTGTTTTTTGTCCTCTGCTCTCATTAAATGAGAGGAACTGATTAAGATAAATATATGGAAAGGCAGTGAGAGTGCCGGTGTATTAGAGGAGAAGAAATACCTCCTGGGTACCATCCTTTTATTTTTCACCACTAAAACGGGACACTGAAGGTGACCCCCTGATTGCAATATTGGACACAGTGTATGAAAGAAGTGTATTCCTCGCCCTCTGCGCCTCGTTTTTTTTATTTTTAAGGAGGGAACGATTAGTAGAATTAAACGAACTGGCAGTGAGAGTGCCTGTGTATCAGAATAGAAGAACTTCCCCCCTGTGCATCATCTCTTTCCCCCCGACACTGAAAGTGATTTTTGACTGTATCATAGGACACACAGTGTATAGTGTGTTTCACGAAGTGGAACTGTGCTCTGATACCCTCAACTTTTATCCTAAGTAGGAGGTGGCGTAGGGTAAAAAGGTCCTCTTGGAAAATGGCACCAAAATTAAATAAAACCAATAGTCCTGGAAAGGACCAGAAAAGCACAGGCAAATTGGACAAATACATGTCATCTCCTGGGATATCTGTAAAAAGAAATCAAAATAAATCCAATGTGGGGGAGCAGGGTCCTTATCCCTCTCCGGAGGAGGGAGAAATACCCTCCCCGGTACTGGAGAAAATACTAGCAGCTGTTAATAAGTGCAACAACTCCATAGGGGGATGGCGCGGGGGGGGGGGGGGGGTGTATGGTGGACCGAGGTTTGTGTTTTTTTTTTTTTTTTTCTCTCCCTCTCCTGGTTCCTCTGCTATCGTTCCTTCCTCATAATGGACAGAGGGATAAGAGGGGATAGAGGATGAGTAATATAAAATTGATAGCCTGGAACGTTCGGGGGCTTGGGGAAAATGTTAAAAGGATGGCAGTAATGAGTGTGGTTAAAAACTATCTCCCATGCGTTCTTGGCCTGCTAGAAACACACCTGACAAGGGATACGGTTCAGATATTAAAAAGAAGTTGGTGGGGAGTAGTTTCCACTCATTTTTTACATCTTGCTCACGGGGGGTATCAGTTTTTTTCCATAGAAGTACAAAACTACAACTCCCAGCATGCACAGTCTATCAGTGCATGCTGGTAGTTATAGTTTTGCAACAGCTGGAGGCACACGGGTTGGGAAACACAGAGTTAGGAAACAGACAATGTTTCCCAACCAGTGTGCCTCCTGTTGTTGCAAAACCACAACTCCCAAACATTCTCAGGCATGCTGGAAGTAGTAGTTCGGCAACATCTTTAGAGCCAGATGTTGCCGAACTACAACTCCCAGCATGCTTGGAGTTGTAGTTTTGCAACATCTGGAGGACTACAGTTTGCAGACCACTAATACAGTGGTTCCCAATCTGTGCCCTTCCAGATGTTGCAAAATTACAACTCCCAGTATGCCAAAACTGTCCAGGAATGCTGGGAGTTGTAGTTCTGCAACATCTGAAGGGCCAGATGTTACAGAACTACAACTCCCAGAATGCCTGGACAGTAAGGGCATGCTGAGGATGTGTAGTTTTTTTTGCAACATCTGGAAGGGGACAGTGGTCTCCAAACTGTGGACCTCCAGATGTTGCAAAACTGCAACTCCCAGCATGCCCAGACGCCAAGGGCTGTCTGGGCATGCTGGGAGTAGTAGTATACAGGGTCCCATTACAGCAATGCATGTCGCTTTACGGCGACGTGCATTGCTGCAAAGGGCCCGACCGCAGCTGAAGAGGAACTCTCCTGTCGCAGCCGTCTTCATCGTCTGGATCCGGGTCTTCAGGGACGAGGTAAGTACCGGGGCCGGTCGCCAGCACTCCCCCGTCCCCAGCCGCGTCCTCCAGGCTTCCTCCCGTCCTCTCCGGACTTCAAGGGGCCAGACAGGGCGGGAGGAAGTAACCCCCTCCTGCGATTGGTCGGTTAACTAACCGACGGATCGCAGGGGATAGGAGGAGGTGGCAGGCCCGGCGCGCGGCAGGGACCGGAAAACGGCAGGGCGTATGGATACCCCCTGGGTCCTTAAGGCCCAGGGTGTGAGGGCGTATCCATACGCCCTGGGTCCTTAAGAGGTTAAAAATTTTCTCTTTTGACCCCCTATAACACTTATTTTTCTGTATACAGTGATGTATGAGGGCTTATTTTTTTTGCACCCTGATGTGTAGCTTTTATTGATACCATGTTTGTTTTTATGGGACTTTTTGATCACTTTTTACTAATTTTTTTTCTTATATATAAAGTGATCAAAAATCGACAATTCTGGACTTTTTTTTTACATTTACGCCATTGACCATGTGGTTTAATTAACATTTTAATACTTTTGCTATTTACACACGTGGCAAAACCCCATGTGTTTATGTTTTTTTTGTGAACTTTTATTAGGGAAGGGGTTAATTCAGATTTGTTAACTTTTTTTTATTTTTTACATGCAATCTTTTCATTGCATACATTGAATATGCTGGCCATAGCACAGCATTGATCAGGGTCATTGGCACTCCATTGCTTCAGTTTGCCATGGCTTCCTGCAGCATTGGAGCGTCGATTGGACAGTGAAGATGCAGGTAAGGGCCCTCCTGACATTCTTTTAGCTGATCGGGACCCCACGATTTCACTGTGGGTGTCACAATCAGCTCCAATGGGATACAGATATCTGTTTTTTATTGGCGGACATCTGCCTAATCAGCGATGTCCTGCATTGCCTGTGGGTCCTGGCTGCTCATAGCACTGGGTATGAAGCTCATTCAGCTCCTGGGAAAAGAAGGGTCATTATATATAAAATAACTTTTTAAAGCCCCATAGGGGACTTTTATATGCATTCGCTATACAGTAGCATTTTACAGTGAGATTGGTGCTCCACTGATACAGCCTGGCAGAGCCAGGATGCATCAGTGAAACGGCGATCCAGCGGCAAGTAAGGAGACCCACCTCTACCATTTCAGCACAGAAGACCCCCGAGACCACATCAGAAGGGTCAGATGAGCCCAGTGAGCTAGCCGGCATCTAGTATCTAATACTTTAGACATGATTGGAATTGATCATGGTGTCTAAAGGTTTAAAGGACAGGATAGAGGATAAGTGTTTGATCGCAGGGGGGTCCAACCGTTGAGACCCCCTGCAATCTCCAAACAGCACGTACGCCGCCTCCCCGTCTCTCCCATAGAGTAACATGGAGGAGGCGTGTCGGCCGCAACGTCATACTGTGGCCGGCACGCCTCCTGCACAGGAGAGCCGCAGCAGAGCCATGGCCCCGTGCAGGAGATTGCGTGGGGGTACCAGCGGTCGGACCCCCCCCCCCCCGGATCAAACACTTATCCCCCCTGTGGATAGGGGATAAGTGTCAAAGGGCTGCAGATTTCCTTTAATGATGGGTGGCAGCAGGATCACAGCTTCTAATCATTAGCTGTGAGTGCCCGGCTCCTGCGCTCACTTCAAAGTCACTTAACGCTAAATTGACACCCTGCATCCTTAACAGGTTAAGACTCTTCGGCTATGTCCATGCAATTTTTTAAACCATAATTTTATGGCTCAAAACTATATTAACCCCTTAAGGACCACGGGTTTTTCCGTTTTTGTACTTACTTTAGAAAATACATCACTAAAATTCTGAAGAGTCACGTGACGCTCAGCGTATCACCGGCCGCATCAGTGTCCCCCTGCGGCCGGTGATATGTTGAGCGCCACATGACTCAATGACTTACAGGAAGTGGAAGAAGTCGGGGACCGGAGAACGGGACATAGATATTAGCGGAACGGAACGTAGGAAGGAGAGTTAAAGTTTGTTTTGTTTCGCTTGGCAGCCTGGGCACACAGGGTTAAAAAATAAAAAACGCACCAAAGTACTTCTTTAACTTTAAAGGGAACCAATCATCAGATGCTACCCTATATAATGTTTAGCAAAGTGTTATATATGGTAAAATCTTTATTCTCGCTATCCCTGGGGGCCTCTCCTGCCTCATGGTGATCATATGAACTTATAAACTAATCCCCTGGGCAGGGAGCTCCTCTTACCGTTACTGGGGTTCTCCGGCGCTTAGACATCTTATCCCCTATCCAAAGGATAGGGGATAAGATGCCTGATCTCGGGGGTCCCACAGCTGGGGACCCCCATGATCTTGCACGCCGCACCCTGTTTAAAATCAGTCCCCGGAGTGTGTTCGCTCCGGGTCTGATTACTGTCAATCACGGGGCTGGAGCATTGTGATGTCAAGGCAACGCCCCCCTCAATGCAAGCCTATGGGAGGGGGTGTGACAGCGAACGCGCTCCGGGGACTGATTTTAAACGGTGTGCGGCGTGCAAGATCACGGGGGTCCCCAGCGATCAGGCATCTTATCCCCTATCCTTTGGATAGGGGATAAGATGTCTAAGCGCCGGAGTACCCCTATAAAGGCCATCTCGCCCCCTCCCATAGACTTGCATTGAGGGGACGGGGCGTGACGTCACACGGGGCGGAGTCCTGACATCACGGACTTCTGTTCCCGTGGTCGTGACCCAGACCCTCCAGCGCTTCCGGACAAGAAACAGGTGGGTGCCGCATGCAATATTGCGGGGGTCCCCAGCAGCGGGACCCCCGGGGATGGTGAGGATAAAGATTTTACCCTATATAACAGTTTGCCAAGCATTATATAGGTTAAAGCCTGATGATTGGTTCCCTTTAATGGGTAGCTAAATCAGCTGTAGAAAATATGCCGCAGATCCTGTGCATGTGAACGTACCCTTAAAGTCTCCCCCCGCGTTATGGTAATGAGGCACAAGTAGTCATTGGGGTGCTCGGGATCTAGAAATAGTCACCGCGCTGCAGACTGTAATCACGCCTACTCAGAAGTGACAGTCTGGGCACTGCCAATGTCACTGCTCCGCTCCTTGGCAACAATACCTCTACGTGCACAATGATACCACTGTTTCTAGTGCAAGATTGTAGCGCAGAGAGAGTGATGTCACCCAAGTCATGGTAGGAGGGATTACTGCAAGGGGCGTGGTCACTAATCCAGGACCTGCAATGGCTCATTACCACACCGTGTGGGACACTTTAAGGGTAGGGTCACATGTACAGAGTCGGCTGATGAATTTACTGGCCATTGACTTAAAAAAATAAAAGAAAATCAGCAGCAAAATAAGCTGAGAATGCTTTACATGTGACCTAACAATGTTTTCTACGCTATAGCCGAGGCCTGGAGGACATAAAGGTGTAGTGAGAAACCTATTGTGCCAAGTTACATTGATATAACCTGGTGACGGTCCCTTTAAGGAAAAACATGGCCTGGATGCTTCTATTGTTTAGTGTGCTGTTTCACAAACAAGGCGCCCCCAGCTGCTGCAAAACTACAATTCCCAGCATGCCCGGACAGCCTTTGGCTGTCCGGGCATGCTGGGAGTTGTAGTTTTTCAACAGCTGGAGGCACCCTGGTTGGGAAACACGTGTGCCGCCTCCATCACCCCTGCCAGGTTCTGTACACCGGGAAACCCCTTTGGCGGAGCGCCCATTATTTCCTTCTGTAATCCCTAGGGAGTCACCCGCGAATAACATGACAATAGCCTGCCCTGCCGCACCTGTCACGTTACCAGGATGGGACATAAGTGACGCTAGGGACTGGCTACAAACAGCCTACCTTCACGGGCGCGTGTCCCGCAGCCATTGCGTGCTCTGGGGGAGGGGCCACTCACTACAAACGCTATTGCGTAATACAACCTCAGTGACGCGGGGAGGGACCTGCCTCTTCAGTCTGGCGGGAAACTCTGTATGTAGTGAGGAAATAACTTTACGGCGGACTGTGCTGTGATGCCTGCCCTGTATAAGCGGCGTAATGTGCATGTAGTATAGCTCTATGGGTGTCACTGTGCCGTGTACAATAGCAAAGCTGTATGTGTGTCAGTGTTGTGTGTAGTATGCACGTAGCAGAGCTGTGTGTCAGTGTTGTGTGTAGTATGCACATAGCAGAGCTGTATGTGTCAGTGTTGTGTGTATTATGCACGTAGCAGAGCTGTATGTGTCAGTGTTGTGTGTATTATGCACATAGCAGAGCTGTATGTGTCAGTGTTGTGTGTAGTATGCACGTAGCAGAGCTGTGTGTCAGTGTTGTGTGTATTATGCACATAGCAGAGCTGTATGTGTCAGTGTTGTGTGTAGTATGCACGTAGCAGAGCTGTATGTGTCAGTGTTGTGTGTATTATGCACGTAGCAGAACTGTATGTGTGTCAGTGTTGTGTGTAGTATGCACGTAGCAGAGCTGTATGTGTCAGTGTTGTGTGTAGTATGCACGTAGCAGAACTGTATGTGTGTCAGTGTTGTGTGTAGTATGCACGTAGCAGAGCTGTATGTGTCAGTGTTGTGTGTAGTATGCACGTAGCAGAGCTGTATGTGTGTCAGTGTTGTGTGTAGTATGCACGTAGCAGAGCTGTGTGTCAGTGTTGTGTGTATTATGCACATAGCAGAGCTGTATGTGTCAGTGTTGTGTGTAGTATGCACGTAGCAGAGCTGTATGTGTCAGTGTTGTGTGTATTATGCACATAGCAGAACTGTATGTGTGTCAGTGTTGTGTGTAGTATGCACGTAGCAGAGCTGTATGTGTGTCAGTGTTGTGTGTAGTATGCACGTAGCAGAGCTGTGTGTCAGTGTGGTGTGTAGTATGCACGTAGCAGAGCTGTATGTGTCAGTGTTGTGTGTATTATGCACATAGCAGAACTGTATGTGTGTCAGTGTTGTGTGTAGTATGCACGTAGCAGAGCTGTATGTGTGTCAGTGTTGTGTGTAGTATGCACGTAGCAGAGCTGTATGTGTGTCAGTGTTGTGTGTAGTATGCACGTAGCAGAGCTGTATGTGTGTCAGTGTTGTGTGTAGTATGCACATAGCAGAGCTGTATGTGTCAGTGTTGTGTGTAGTATGCACAAAGCAGAGCTGTACGTGTGTTAGTGTTGTGTGTATTATGCACATAACAGCTGTATGTGTGTCAGTGTTGTGTGTAATGTGCACTTAGCAGAGCTGCATGTGTGTAATGTGCACTTAGCAGAGCTGCATGTGTGTAATGTGCACTTAGCAGAGCTGCATGTGTGTAATGTGCAGGTAGCAGATCTGTATGTTGTCAGTGTTGTATTTAGTGTGCACATAGCTGAGCTGTGTGTCAGCATTGTGTGTGTAATATGCATATAGAGCTGTTTGTGTGTGTAATGTGCACATAGCAGATCTGTACTTGTGTGTGTGTAATGTGCACATAGCAGATCTGTACTTGTGTGTGTAATGTGCACATAGCAGATCTGTACTTGTGTGTGTGTGTAATGTGCACATAGCAGATCTGTACTTGTGTGTGTGTAATGTGCACATAGCAGATCTGTACTTGTGTGTGTAATGTGCACATAGCAGATCTGTACTTGTGTGTGTAATGTGCACATAGCAGATCTGTACTTGTGTGTGTGTAATGTGCACATAGCAGATCTGTACTTGTGTGTGTGTAATGTGCACATAGCAGATCTGTACTTGTGTGTGTAATGTGCACATAGCAGATCTGTACTTGTGTGTGTAATGTGCACATAGCAGATCTGTACTTGTGTGTGTAATGTGCACATAGCAGATCTGTACTTGTGTGTGTGTAATGTGCACATAGCAGATCTGTACTTGTGTGTGTAATGTGCACATAGCAGATCTGTACTTGTGTGTGTGTAATGTGCACATAGCAGATATGTACTTGTGTGTGTGTAATGTGCACATAGCAGATCTGTACTTGTGTGTGTAATGTGCACATAGCAGATCTGTACTTGTGTGTGTAATGTGCACATAGCAGATCTGTACTTGTGTGTGTAATGTGCACATAGCAGATCTGTACTTGTGTGTGTAATGTGCACATAGCAGATCTGTACTTGTGTGTGTAATGTGCACATAGCAGATCTGTACTTGTGTGTGTGTGTGTAATGTGCACATAGCAGATCTGTACTTGTGTGTGTAATGTGCACATAGCAGATCTGTACTTGTGTGTGTGTGTGTAATGTGCACATAGCAGATCTGTACTTGTGTGTGTAATGTGCACATAGCAGATCTGTACTTGTGTGTGTGTGTAATGTGCACATAGCAGATCTGTACTTGTGTGTGTGTAATGTGCACATAGCAGATCTGTACTTGTGTGTGTGTAATGTGCACATAGCAGATCTGTACTTGTGTGTGTAATGTGCACATAGCAGATCTGTACTTGTGTGTGTAATGTGCACATAGCAGATCTGTACTTGTGTGTGTGTAATGTGCACATAGCAGATCTGTACTTGTGTGTGTAATGTGCACATAGCAGATCTGTACTTGTGTGTGTAATGTGCACATAGCAGATCTGTACTTGTGTGTGTAATGTGCATTGTTGACTTCTGTTCTATTCCATTGTGGGAGCAGAACAAAGGACATGGTGACAATGGTGCAGACTTCTAATGGAACCTCTATTGCAGATGAGAACACAACCCTACAATGTCTAATGATACAAAGTGGTATTTTTGTGAAAGAGCAGCATAAGGCTGGGGTCCATCTTGGGTTTCTTGCAACTGTTCATTGACCTTATGTGTGAAGCAAAAGATCACTGCAGCGCCACTCAGTGATTTGTGGTCATACAACTCCTGTTGTGGCCAAAATTGCTATACAGCCCTAGCCTAATATAAAATGTATGGATTGATGATTATAATTTTATAAGAGACAGAGAGATCGCTTCACCAACAGAAAAAAAAATCCCTCTGACAGTTACCCTAAATAACAATGACCTCAGTATAAATTCCAAGTTATTTCAGACATGGACGCGTGATCTTTCGGCTCTTCTTTGCAGAATCCTAGTCGCTTCATTTTTTTTTTGGAATTGTTTTAGCTTTTCAATATATACAATGCATTCTCAAAGTTTTCAGAACCCTTTTCCACATTTTGTTTTGTTGTAGCCTTGTACTAAAATAATAATAAATCTATTTTACTAATAAATGTGAAAATATAATTTTTAAGTTATTGAAAATGTATTAAAAATGAAAAATTCCACATGAATATAAGTATTTTAAAACTAGAAATATAGTTCCATTCCATTTCTCTTTTTCATCTTTGAGATGTTTTTACGCCCTGATTGGAAATACACATCCCAGTGAATATAAGGTCTCGCAGCTGACAATGCATATCAGAGGTGGAAAGAACTGCCGGTAGAGCTCAGAGGTAGGACTATGTGAAGACACAGATCTGGAGAAAGGTATGGTGCATTAAAAAAAAAGTTCCCAATAGCACAGTGGCCGACATAATTCCTGAATGGAAGACTATTGTTACTAACAGGACTCTTTCTGGAGCTGGCCACCCCACCATGCTGAATAATCGGGGACAAGGGTTTTAGCAAGAGAGATGACCAAGAACTTAGTGGTCACTCAGGCTGAGACCCCACGGTCCTCTGGATAGGGCATATGTTTATAATGTCTGAAATATCTATTTAACTACCTACACGTGAATTGACTGTGAAAATATCATGCTTGCAGTTTTTTTTATTGGTCACTAGATGTCAGTACTTCCTAAATTGGCTCAAGTGCTCTTCAGATTTAGGATTAAAAACAAACCGTGACAAAAATCACCTCTGTAGAGATCACTATGTTCTCTTAGGGGTACATTCACACTTACATGATATGCTGCAGATTTAAAGCTGCGTTCAATCATTTAGTTATTGGTACCTGCAGCAGATCCTATACCTACATATGTGAATATGCCCTAAAACTTTATTCTCCTATCTGTAACTTTACTAGAACACTTCTTCCTCCATGAAATCCAGCCCTTTACCTGATTTAGGCAAAGTTTCTACTTGTTTTTTTTTTGGGAAAAACTCCAATTCTGCCGCATGGCGTTTTTTTGGCCAAAAAACGCTGCGGCCAGATGTTAGCTGTAAATCAATGAGAAACCGCTAAATTCTTATTCCACTTGGCGTTTTTCACTTTGGTGTTTTTTTTTTTTTTTAAATCCTTTTGCCATTTTTTCACTCTTTTGTGGCATTTTTCAGCTCCTTGGCGGTTTTCCAAAATCGCAGCATGTTGAGCCACTGGCGATTTATTAGTCAAAATCGTGGCATTTTTCTCCCATAGAGGTCTATAGGAGTGAAAAAACACCAAGAAAAACGATATGTGGGTTTTAACCCCTTAAGGACCGGGGGTTTTTCCGTTTTTGCATTTTCGTTTTTTGCTCCTTGCCTTTAAAAAATCATAACTCTTTCAAATTTACACCTAAAAATCCATATGATGGCTTATTTTTTGCGCCACCAATTCTACTTTGTAATGACGTCATTCATTTTGCCCAAAAATCTATGGTGAAGCGGGAAAAAAAATCATTGTGCGACAAAATTGAAAAAAAAACCGCTGTTTTGTAACTTTTGGGGGCTTCCGTTTCTACGTAGTACACTTTTCGGTAAAAATGACACCTGATATGTATTCTGTAGGTCCATACGATTAAAATGATACTCTACTTATATAGGTTTGATTTTGTCGGACTTCTGGAAAAAATCATAACTACATGCAGAAAATTAATACGTTTAAAATTGTCATCTTCTGACCCCTATAACTTTTTTATTTTTCCGTATATGGGGCGGTATGAGGGCTCATTTTTTGCGCCGTGATCTGAAGTTTTTAACGGTACCATTTTTGCATTGATATGACTTATTGATCACTTTTTATTCATTTTTAAATGATATAAAAAGTGACCAAAAATGCACTATTTTGGACTTTGGAATTTTTTTGCGCGCACGCCATTGACCGAGCGGTTTAATTAATTATATATTTTTATAATTCGGACATTTACGCACGCGGTGATACCACATATGTTTATTTTTATTTACACTGTGTTTTTTTTTTTATTGGAAAAGGGGGGTGATTCAAACTTTTAATAGGGGAGGAGTTAAATGATCTTTATTCACTTTTTTTTTTCACTTTTTTTTTGCAGTGTTATAGGTCCCATAGGGACCTATAACACTGCACACACTGATCTTCTATGTTGATCACTGGTTTCTCATAAGAAACCAGTGATCAACGATTCTGCCGCATGACTGCTCATGCCTGGATCTCAGGCACTGAGCAGTCATTCGGCGATCGGACAGCGAGGAGGCAGGAAGGGGCCCTCCCGCTGTCCTGTCAGCTGTTCGGGATGCCGCGATTAGCCGCTGCTATCCCGAACAGCTCGACTGAGCTAGTCGGAAACTTTCACTTTCACTTTGAGCCGCGCGGCTCAGCTCTGAGCGCGCGGCTAAAGGGTTAATAGCGCGCGGCGCCGCGATCGGCGCTGCGCGCTATTAGAGGCGGGTCCCGGCTTCACTATGACGCCGGGCCCGCCGTGATATGACGCGGGGTTACTGTGTAACCCCGCGTTATATCAGAAGAGCATGACCAAGGACATACCGGTACGTCCTTGGTCCTTAAGGGGTTAAAGTGTAGCTCCCACCAAGTTATATATAATCTAATATGTCCCTACCTATTAATAATCTAGCCCTAACCCCCTACCTGGCTTTAAAAACATTTTAAATCGCTTTAATAGAGCAGATTTAGTGCTTCTAAATCTGTTCTATCAAGCAGGGCAGGAAGCAGCGCTTCCCAGTAGGCACGACGTCACGGATGCCTTGCCGGGCGCTTGCTTCCGCCCTCAGATCATCTATGCAGCGCTCCTGTCAGGAGCGCGCATAGATGATCTGCCAATAGCACGGCAGGCAGCTCCGGGGTCTCCTCCTCCCTGTTTAGCTGTGCATATGCTATCCAGGGAGGAGGAGTAGAGGAGCAACGCCGGCCTGCCGTGCACGATATTACTGCCGGTGTGAGGTGGTTTTTTGCGCCCCCGTAGATCCATGCATCCACCTCACACCGGCTAATATAAGACCTCAGATCAGACTTACCCATCCGGAGGATCAGCGCAGCAATGAGTGCTCGCGTTGCCTCCGGACAGGGTAACGGGGGTGGGCAGGGGCCGCGCGCAAGGCCAGTGTTGCTGGCCAATGCGCGCAGCCCCAGCTATCAGCGTGCTCGCTCTTGCCTGTTTGATTGACAGGCGGGAGCGAGCACAGCAGTGCCTGAATTTCGACTCATTGCCAGGCTGAAATTAGTCAAAATTCAGTGGTGACGTCACTGCTGAATGCATTCGGCCACTAGGAGGGCGACCCCTAGTGGCCGAATTTAAAAGTGATTTTAAACTTGTTTAAAATCACTTTTTTAAATTAAAGTATATTAGAGATATGTTATAGTACTTAAGTACTACAACATATCAATTTTTGTACTTCATGACAGTGCCCATTTAACTTTGGCATTTTTTCATGCAGTTTTTATTCTTTTTTGGACTTTAGCGATCCAAAAAAGTGATGGAGAGACTTTTTTAATTAAATTTCGTAGAGTACCATTAAAAAAATTTAAGAAAAAAGATACAGTAGTGAAGGAAAAAATTGTATCTAACGAACTTTATCTTTTTTATTACAAAATGTTTATAATGTTTTAAACAGGGATCAATTTATGTGGGCGGGCAGGGACCTAAAAATGTAGCCAACAATAATAAAAATGTAGTGTGTGTGTGTGTGTGTGTGTGTGTGTTTTTCACTTCTTTTCTTTCTTTTTTTCTTTTTTTTCTTTTAGGTAGTACTACTACTCCCAGCATGGAACACACTGTTCCATGATGGGAGTAGTAGTACCTGTACTAATTGACAGATTGCCGTTGCGATCCTCCTGTATAATTTATAGATGCGGTCAGCCGCTCTTCTATGGTCCCCTGCACTGCCGTATATATACACCCATTCATATTTCCAGCAGAGAGCTGTGATCGGCCAGATGGTTTCAACCAATCACAACTCTCTGTGGGAAATATGAATATGTGTATATATACGTCGGTGCAGGGGACCATAGAAGAGCGGCTGCCCGCATCTATACATTATACAGGAGGATCACAGCGGGTGTCAGGAGTGACATCCGCTGTGATCTTTCCTTAACTGCAGGTACTACTGCTCCCAACATGGAGCACACTCTGCTCAGTGCTTTGAAATGTAGTACCTGCATTAATAGACAGATCGCAACAGGTGTCAGGAGTTATACTCGCTGCAATCTGTCTATTATTGCAGGTACTACAGCTCCCAGCATGGTGCAGAGTGTTTTCCATGTTGAGAGTAGTAGTACTTGCAGTTAAGGACACATCACAGTGGGTATCACTACTGACAACTGCTGTGATCGTCCTGTCTATAGCAGAGATGCAGAGCGGCTTTCTCCTGCGCTCCGCCCCTCTGCACTATACTCCGGCCACTCACTCATTCATATTTCCCTCAGAGAGCGGTGATTGGCTGCAACCATCCGGCCAATCACCACTCTGGGCGGAAAATATGAATAAGTGATGTTCTATTCACATCACTGGCCGCAGTACAGAGCAGAGATGCGAGCGCTGTATAGAGCCGCTCCGCATCTCTGCTATATTATGGACGATCGCATCGGGTGTCAGGACTGACACCCGGGGCGATATGTCTATTAGTACAGGAACTACTACTCCCATCAGGGAACAGTCTGTTCCATGCTGGGAGTAGTAGTACTACCTAAAAAATTTAAAAAAAATTGAGAAAAAAAGTGAAAAACACTATTAAACATTAATTAAAATTTAGTTATAAAAAATTAATATTTCGTTAAATAAAAATAATTTCCATCACTATTTTATCCTTTTTTTTCTTTCTTTTTTTTTTGGTACCCAACAAATTTTGGGTACCAAAAAAATAGGCCAAAGGTGCCAAAGCAATTTCCACACAAATGAAAAAACGCCAGACGCAGGACATTGAACTAGCCTTTTTCAGGTCAAAAAAACAGGTAGAAACTTAGCCTAAATCTGGGCACATACAATGGCTACACATTTGGGGCTCTGTGTACTTCAGTAAAAAAAAAAAAATTTGAAAATCACCTGGTAGCAGAAAGTCTTTTTAAAACTTTCAAGCCTTTCAATATAAATGAGCTGCTGCATTCCCTGCAGAAAGTCATTTCTAATCTGACCATGTCAGTAAGGCTGGGTTCACACTACGGAATTTCTGAGTGGAATTCTGTTTTGAAATTCCGCTCAGAAATTCCGGTGCAGCAGAGTCCCATTGTTGTTTTTTAGGAAAACTTTCTGCCTGGGTAATCCACTTTAAAAGTTCTGCCAGAATAGTGAACTAGTTCAATGTTCTGGCGGATTTCCGCTGTGCAGACATTGTCATCTATGGGAAGGCCAATGTCAGAGCGGTCCAACGCCGACTGATTCAGTTAGAGCTGGCCACGCTCGGAAGCTCGAAATTTGCGTTTAAAACTTCTTGACAATGAACCCGGCCTAACTGTTCAGAGCTGGGGAGGTTCTGGGGTTTTGCAGCCGGAAGAACTTTGTTGCATTATTGTGTGTTTTCACCTGGCGGATACCCAGTGTATTTCACGCTGTGTAAAATTAGCAGCAGCAGCGGGAAATACGCTGCGTATTCCTCACTCACTATACACACAGGGCTTTCTGGCGGCAGCCCTATGCGTGTAGTGATTTTTGGAGGTGGAGTTGTGTGCCGGCATGACTGTGACGCGCAGCTCTGCCTCCAAAACTCACTGCACACACTCACTGCGTTCAATCATTGTGCAGCGTTAAATCATTGCCCCAAATTTTGCGCAGTGTGAAATACGCTGCATATACGCCAGGTGGGAATGCACCCTTAGAAAGAACTACACGGCTTCCTCTGGAGCATATAGCAGCTCATAAGTATGGGTTGTGTAGCATTCTGGCACCAGTTGATTTGTACTTTTTTTTTTTTTTTTTTACTAGATTTCTAGATTCTTTATTGAACCAAAAGTGGATCTATGAGGAAGTAGAAGTTTTTCCATGAGGAAGGAGAAGTATTCCTTTATATTATCCCATTCTTTTTTTGAATAAACTGACTTTGGCTCAAAAACTGCAGTGGCAGTGTTCCAAAAGAAAAAAAAAAACTGCCAATTGCAAACTCAGCCTCAGGCTATGTTCACATGGCATCTGTCCGTGTTAAATTCCACATGGACTTTCCATAGCAATGGATATTTCAATGGGATTCTGATGCACTGTTCACAGAGCAGAATTTCAGCGCCAGATTCTTCTGCTATGGAAATTCAGATTCCGGCGACTGCGGAGTCCGCAAGGAAATACATTGCCACCTATGAGACAGCGCATTTCCGAGCAGTCCTAGTCATATGTGCCGAATGTCCGCTCCTGTTTTTCAAGTGGACATTCCACACATTTTTCACCTGTGTGAACCCGGCCTAAAGGTCCCTCGCAGTATGGGTTCATTAGCTGTAGAATTGGGGGGATCTATGAAGTGCTTCAAAAGGATGTGCACACAGTTTTTGGAGAGGAAGATGAACCGAGCTGCAACATTAAGGAAGAGAAGGGAAGGCCTATTAGTAAGGAGTTACAATAGTCAAGGTGAGAATGAATCAAAGCAACAATACGTTTTAGCTGTTTCAATAGTGAGAAAAGAGAATATTTTGGAGATGTTTATAAGGTGCATGTGACCGGAACGTGAAAGACAGATCAAAGTCTAGCATAACTCCAAGACAGCAAGCTTGCGTCCCAGGAGTTATAGTAGTATCACACACTAAGATGGAGATGTAAAGTTTAGGTGGATTAGTCAATGGCGAAAATACAAAAAGTTCAGTTTTAGTAATATTTAGTTTCAGATATAACATGACAAGGGATCACTACATCACACCAGCAACTCTACAAAAGTTAGAATAAAACCTACTTTTTTTTCCCCTGGAAGATACGCTTGTGTGCTGCAGTGATCCCTTGTCTTAATAAACTGTTGATCTGTGACCAGGATTCCTACACCTGCTTGCACTCCAAGGGTACGTTCACACTGCAGAATCTCCGCTCGCAGAATTCCGCAAGCAAAGATTCCATTCTGGTGGCTGCTGCCGAAATACTTCGGTCGTAGGACTGGGCGGCACTGCGCCATCACCATTGACAGCTATGAACATGTAACTTCTTTGCGTGGAACAATTTCTGTGGCAGAATTGTCCACTGCTGAAATTCCTCAGTGTGAACGAGTCTCGCGGAAGACCCATTCACACTGATATTTATGTTCACAATGCGTAATTCCGTGGTGTGAACATACCCTTATATGCCACCAGGTTGTCTGCTTTGGATGTGCTGTTCTTCTAGGAAAACTAGTTTCAGATATAGGGAGGACATGATGTTTGAGAAAGCAGAGAGGTCGTTGCTGATATTGTGTAGTAATGCAGGGGTGATATTAGGAAAAGCTATAGATCCGAGTGTCATTAGCATAGAGATGAGGAAGATTTATCAAAACCTGTCCAGAGGAAAAGTTGCTGAGTTGCCCATAGCAACCAATCAGATCACTTCTTTAATTTTTCAGATGCCTTTTCAAAATTAAAGAAATGATCTGAATGGTTGCTATAGGCAACTTTTCCTCTGGACAGGTTTTGATAAATCTCCCCCCCCCCCCCCCCCCCCCCCCCCCCCCCCCCCCCCAAATCTACTGATAGTTTTTTTTCAGTAGGGGAGGTGTAGAGAGGAAAGAGGAGAGGACCCAAGATTCTGGGGAACCAAGGGATTAGTAGAAATAGAGCCAGAAAATGAGACACTAAAGAAACGGTCAGAGAGGTAGGAAGAAATTCAGGAGAGAGCAGAGTCCTTAACCCTTTGAGGACTGGGCCAATTTTCATTTCTGCACTTTTTTCCTCCTTACCTTCTTAAAATCAGAACACTTTCAATTTTCCACCTTCAGACCTATATGAGGGTTTTTTTTTTTAATCCCCAATTTTACTTTGCAAGGACATCATACATTTTACCACCTAATCTATAGCAAAACCAGAAAAAAAAAATTTGTGGGGCAGAATTGAAAATAAAACACAATTTTATAACTTTTGGGGGCTTCCGATTCTACGCAGCACACTTTTCGGTAAATATTACACCTTTTCTTTTTTCTGTAGGTCTATACGGTCACAACGATACCTACTTTATATAGGTTTTATTTTATTTTACTACTTTAAAAAAATTATAACTATATACACCAAAATTTGTATGTTTAAAATTGTCACCTTCTTACCCCTATAACTTTTTAATTATTCCATATACGGAGCGGTATGAGGGCTCATTTTTTGCGCCGTCATCTGAAGTGTTTGTTTTGATGGGACTTTTTGATCATGTTTTATTATTTTTTTTTAGGGTATACAAAATGACCAAAAATGACCAAAAATTGATTTCTACTGAAGTCCCAACCCTAGTACCGTTACTACTGGGGCAAATGCAGGACCTTCTTAGGAAAGAAATTTAAGCCTCCCTCCCCTCCCCCCCCCCCCTCAAATTAATGAATTATCAGCCGCAGCGCGCTGTCCCCGATGTCCCAACTAATCATGTGTCACCCGCGGGCGCTGTTCTGCTTCTTCCCCGCCCCCCCCCCCCCCCCCCCCCCGGTTTATCAGCCGCTGCGCTGTACTGTACTATCCTCAGCCCGGGCTTCAGAAATAGACAAAACAAACTTTAACTCACCTTCTTCCTACGTTCCCCCGTTGCTCCAGAACTGGCCTCACGTTCCTCTTGCTGCTTCCTGGGATGGGAACGTCACAGAGCCATCAGCCTATCACCGGCCACAGTGATGTCCAGCCTCGGCCGGTGATAGGCTTAGTGCACTGTCATGTAAGAAGCTGCCCGGCTCCTTACATGACAGTGCGCTCAGCCTATCACCGGCCAAGGCGGGACATCACTTTGGCCGGTGATAGGCTGACGGCTCTTTGACGATCCCATCCCCAGGAAGCAGCAAGAGCAGCAGAGAGACTGTGAGGCCGGTTCTGGAGCAATGGGGGAACATAGGAAGAAGGTTAAAGTTTGTTTTTTTATATTTGCAGCCCGGGCACAGGAATACAGAGTACAGTACAGCGCAGCGGCTAATAATTATTTGGCAGGGGGGAGAGAAGCAGCGCTCGCGGGTGACATATGATTAGTCCCCCAATGTCGGGGACAGCGCAGCGCTGGGCTGATAAACCAGGGTGGGGGGGGAAGCTGCGCCCATCAAATGATGATGGGGGGGTAAATACCATTAAATACCCTAGAAACACCATAATTTACAAAAATACCGTGATACACATTTTTGGTCATACCGCCCAACTCTACTCATAAGACCATCTCAAAAGTTATTTTAAAGGAGTGGGAAAACCCTGATAAAAAAAAACTGTTCCAAAAGCTATTAAAGGAAAGTATCCTTTTGCTGACTCTGACACAAAAAGATGGGAGCACCTTCCCAAAAATTGATGGGGCTATTTCCAGAATTTCTAAAAAAAAAAAAAAAAAAAGGTTCTCTCCTATTTGAGGATCTTCGTTCCCTCAAAGATCCCATGGATATGAAAAAATATATATTTCTTAAGAGAACTTGGGAAGTCTCGGGTGCTGCTCTAAAACCTAACATTGCAGGGACCTCAGCAGCTAGGTCTGTTATTCTTTGGCTGGATCAATTAACATCTAATATCCAGAATAAAGTCTCTAGAGATCAGCTTTTAGCATCCATCCCTACTATATGTAAAGGAGTGGCCTTTCTAGAAGACTCCTCCTTAGATGCATTAAGATTATCTGCCCGTACTGCAGCCCTATCTAATTCAACCAGAAGGGCTTTATGGTTGAAAAATTGGTCAGGAGATCCCACATCTAAAAGTAAATTATGTGCCATACCCTGTGAAGGTGAACATTTGTTTGTTTCCTACCTGTCTGACCTTCTTTAAAAAGCTAGTGATAGGAAAAAAGGTTTTCCTTTCTCCTTTGAACCCAAGTGTAACCAGTCCTTTCTGTCCAAAGGTAAAGGAGGAGGTCAGAATAGAGGTAGGGTCAATTAGGCTGTTGGAAATGCTCCAAGAAAAATAGTGGCCTTATGTTTAACCAGCCCTCCACCTCCACTAAGAAGCCAGGGTCTCTATGACGGGGTCCTACGAATGGGTGGCAGACTGCAAAGTTTCTTCCCGGCTTGGAAGGAGATAGCAGGCAGTTCCCAAGTTCTGTACAGTGTTCAGAATGGATTAAAGTGGGAATTTTGCAGTCTCCCACCCACAAATAATCCTCTAGGTTCTGTGGGCCAGATTTCCCATCAGTAGGAGATTTTTTTGTTAATTGAAAAAGGGGTCCTAATTTCAGTTCCTCCAAGTCAGGAAAGACAGGGTTTCTATTCCACTCTTTTTTTTGTCAAAAAACCCAACAACACTTTTCGGGTAATAATAAATCTAAAGTCCTTAAACAAATATATAAAATACCAAAAATTCAAAATGGAGACAATAAAATCAACTGTGAACTTACTAACAAAGGATTGCTTTATGGCTTCACTGGACTTAAAAGATGTTTACTTTCATGTGCCAATGCACCCATACTTTCAAAAATTCCTAAGGATAGCAGTTCATCTAAACTCTCAGCTAATTCATCTGCAATTTTGTGCCCATCCTTTCGGGATCTCGGTAGTGCCAAGAATCTTCACAAAGGTGTTGTCAGACATGGCGGCCCACGTCAGGGAAGGAGAAATATTATTCATTCCATACCTGGACGATTTTCTTCTGTTTGCAGTCTCAGCTATAAAGGTACAATATTTTGTGTCTCGCACTCTCCTCATTTTAGGAAAACTAGGATGGATAGTTAATTTTGAAAAACCATCTCCTTTTCCAACCCAGCAAAAAACCTTTCTGGGTATCATCCTTGACTCTTTGCAAGAAAAATATTTTCTTCCCCAAGGGAAAATTGACAAGATAATTAATTTTGTCAAAGATGTTTTGAGGTCCCCACATATTTCTATTAGAAGAGGTATGTCCCTGCTTGGTTTCTTTACAGCCTCCATTCCTGCTGTCCCTTGGGCACAGTTCCACTCCCGCTGTTTGCAAGCTGAACTTTTAGGATCTTGGGACGAATCCCCTGGAGGGGCATTTACTAATCTTTTACTATGTAGTCTGGTTTTTACCCTGTTTTTTTCTACTTCATTTTTGACTATGTGCGACAAATTTACTAAATTGTTGCACGGCATTAATAAATTTGGCACACATAGGCAAAAGTGGGAAATTTACTTCATGTAGTAGAAAAAATAGTCTGTTCCTTTTTCCTGCTGTCTGAATAGGTTTGGCTGCTGGTTTCCTTCCGGATCTTTTGTTTTTGAGTTTTTTTTTAGCTTTTTCACCACATCTAAATAATTCAATAACTACAGTGGTCCCTCAAGTTACAATATTAATTGGTTCCAGGAAAACCATTGTAAGTTGAAACCATTGTATGTTGAGACCATAACTCTATGGAAACGTGGTAATTGGTTCTAAAGGCACCAAAATGTCATCCAAAATAGGAAAAAGTGACAAAGAAAAATAAGTAGATAACTGATATAGATAAAGCAAATCCTTACATATAAAAGTAATAAAGATCTGCTGGGAGCTGTAAATCACTGTCTATGTCAGTGTTTCCCAAGCAGGGAGCCTCCAGCTGTTGCAAAACTATAACTCCCAGCATGCCTGGACAGCCAAAGGCTGTCCGGGCATGCTGGGAGTTGTAGTTTTGCAAAAGATGGGGCCACCCTGCTTGGCAAACACTGGTCTATGTAGAGGACAGGAGCTTCTTCAGGGGTCCTGTACAGTACAGGCAATGTCCCAAACAAGTAATGGAGTCGCCCCCACCTGGTGTCCAAAAGAGCAGCTAACCCTGATACAGGTAAAGTGTACAGAACATGTAATACCAGACACCAGTCAGTGCATACACTTCAGTAATACAGGGGTTTTACCAGTGAATGCCCATTTTGATTGGTTGGTTCTTCCAGCCATTGACACGTTTTACAGATCTGGACTGTCTGTAGCATTGTATGTTGAGTCTGGTTTCAATTTACGATGGTCCAGAAAAGACCATTGTATGCTGAAACTATTGTATGTTGAGGCCATTGTAAGTTGAGGGATCACTGTAAATTGTAGTCATGGCTCAGAAGTGGTAAACGGCGTTTAGTGTGTGTGTGTGTGTTTATTACATTTTTTTAACACAGTTTTTTTCTCCCTAAATGTACTTACACTTTTTTTTTTTTTTGGTTACTTCTTCTACAGATCTGTGTATCCTGTGGACTCCTTCGGATTCGGTGGACTACTTCGATGACCAGCGTTTTTCTTTGCCTGATGTTAATAAAATGGTTAACGAGGGCTTGTGGGGGAGTGTTTTTTGTAATAAATTTTTTTTAAAACCTGTTGTGTTTTATTTTTATTTTACTTTACTAGACAGGCTTATTAGTGGAAGCTGTCTTATAGACTGAGTCCATTACTAAGCCGGGCTTAGCGTTAGCCACAAAAACAGCTAGCGCTAACCCCCAATTATTACCCCGGTACCCAACACCACAGGGGTGCCGGGAAGAGCCGGTACCAACAGGCCCGGAGCGTCAAAAATGGCACTCCTGGGCCTAGGCGGTAACAGGCTGGCATTATTTAGGCTGGGGAGGGCCAGTAACAATGGTCCTCGCCCACCCTGGTAACGTCAGGCTGTTACTGTTTGGTTGGTATTTGGTTGAGAATAAAAATAGGGGGACCCTATGCGTTTTTTTTAATATATTTAATTATTTATTTAAAAAAAAAACGCATAGGGTCCCCCCTATTTTCATTCTCAGCCAAATACCAACCAAACAGTAACAGCCTGACGTTCCCAGGGTGGGCGAGGACCATTGTTACTGGCCCTCCCCAGCCTAAATAACGCCAGCCTGTTACCGCTTAGGCCCAGGAGCGCCATTTTTGACGCTCCAGGCCTGTTGGTACCGGCTCTTCCCGGCACCCCTGTGGCGTTGGGTACCGGGGTAATAATAGGGGGTTAGCGCTAGCTGTTTTTGTGGCTAGCGCTAAGCCCAGGTTAGTAATGGATTCCGTCTATAAGACAGCTTCCACTACTAAGCCTGTCTAGTAAAGTAAGAAAAAAACACAACAGGTTTTAAAAAATTTTTATTACAAAAAACACTCCCCCACAAGCCCTCGTTAACCATTTTATTAAAATCAAACAAAGAAAAACGCTGGTCATCGAAGTAGTCCACCGAATCCGAAGGAGTCCACAGGATACACAGATCTGAAATGAGAAGAAAACAAAAAAAATGGGTTAGTACATTTATTATCACCTGCTCACACATCTCCCGCCCCGCACGACTACAACTGCCAGCATGCCCTTACAGTAAGGACATGCTGGGAGTTGTAGTTGTGTGGTGCAGGAGATGTGTGGGCAAGTGACAAGCTTGTCCCCTGCCCCCAGCTGCAGGACTACAACTCCCAGCATGCCCTTACAGTAAGGTGGGGCGGAGGCCGGGCACAGTGTTTCCCAACCTGGGACTTGTAGTTTTGCAACATCTGGAGGCACCCTGGTTGGGAAACACTGTTTTAGGCCAGTGTTTCCCAACAAGGGTGCCTCCAGCTGTTGCAAAACTACAACTCCCAGCATGCCCGGACAGCCAAAGGGTGTCCAGGCATGCTGGGAGTTGTAATCTTGCAACATTTGGAGGCAGCCTGGTTGGGAAGCTTGCGCAACTTACCGGCTTCCGTAGGATCCAGCGCTGCACGACAGTGCCGCGCGACGATCTCCGTCAGCGATCGTCGCTGGAGCCTCGGAAGGGTAAGTGAACTTCTTCGCCGGTCCCCTTCAGCTGTTTAGTTTTGCAACAGCTGGAGGACTACAGTTTACAGACCACACACCAGTGGTCTGCAAACTGTGGCCCTCCAGCTGTTGCAAAACTACAACACCCAGCATGCCCTGACAGCCAAAGCCTATGGCTCTCAGGGCAGGACCCCGGGCTGACATTACAGTGCAGCCGCCCGGGCTCCTCATACGGTCTCCCCGCTACCCCCCTTGTCTCCCGCCCGGGCTCCTCATACGGCCTCCCCGCTACCCCCCCCCCTTGTCTCCCGCCTGTGCCGCTCAGCTCCCGCTGCTACAAGACTACAACTCCCAGCGTGTCCTCACTGTAAGGCCATGCTGGGACTTGTAGTCTTGCAACAGCAGATAGATGGGAGTTGTGTGGCGCTGGCAGGTGAGAGGGGAGGGATGTAAATCACTGTAGTGCCCCGGTAGCGCAGTGAGGGTAGCGGGGAGAAAGTATGTCGGAGCCCGGGCGGCAGTAGCTTTTCCTGCTCCATGTTGGAGCTGGAGTAAATTTAGTCAATTTTTATGGCCGTTGCGACAGTTTATTGCGCAACTGCGACTGTCTCAGTTAATAAATTCCTGACCACTGCAAGTAAAAACTGAAAACTTGCGTAAATTAAGCGGGAAATTTTTTTTGGACTTTCTAGCTCTTGCTAGGGAAAGTCGCACAATTTATAGGGTAGGCGCAATTGCGACAATTTTGCGCCAAAAATAGTCAGAAAAAAATGACTAAACCCCTTAGTAAATGCCCCCCCTGGTGATCTAGACAGAATTTTTTTTTTCTATCTCCTAATACCTTAGAATCTCTTCTATTGTGGCAAAATTCAGATAACTTGTTTAGGGGGTTGGAGTGGCGTATTAAAAATCCTACAATGATCACTACGGACGCTATCCCCTGGGGTTGAGGAGCCCACATGGGTAGTGAAAATTTTCAGGGAGTCTGGGAAGCTTCTCTTAGTGAGGAGTCCTAATGTTAAAGTGCTTTCTGATAACTCTAATGTTGTTGCCCTAATAAACAGGAAACAACCAGAAGCTCACGGTTAATGTCTCTTTCTTCCCAGGTCCTGTCCTATGCAGAAACCCACCTAGACTCAATCTCTGCAGTACACCTGAAGGGCACTCTAAACACAAGGGCAGACATCTTCTACATCAGGGGAATGGTGCTTAAATTGGGACATTTTCAAGAAAATATGTGTTCTTTGGGGGGATCCCCACATAGATCTCTTTGACAACAGGCAGAATCTGTGAAACATTTTTATTCCCTGATACCAACAGAAAACCAGACAGCAGTAGATGCTCTGTCCCAGTCCCGGGAAAGGGGAATGAATTATGCTTTTCCCTCTCTGGCTCTAATACCAAAAGTAATAAAGAAGATCAAGGAAGACAGGGCAAAGTTTATTCTCATAGCCCCATTCTGGCCTTGCAGGGCATGGTTATCTTGTCTCCAGGAAATGTCAGCATCGGACCCTTGGGTCCTACCAGATATACCAGATCTACTTTTATCAGGGTCCAGTTTTTCATCCAGATGCCTGAAATTTACATCTAACTGCATGGAATTTGAAAGGTTGATGTCATGTCTGTATTGGTCTGTGTTCACACACACAGCTATTGCATTGGGTGTGTGTGAACAGTTTTAGGTTTCCTGGCCAGGGAACAGTTAAATGTTTCTAGCCTTTTCAGCCCAGGCCTCTGTTAGGCAATAGCTACTAGGGTGTGTCTATTTATTGTCAGCTCAGGCTAGTCTCTGGTTGCTGGTGATTACAGAAACGTCCTGATGTCTTGCTGCTTGCTTGCTACTGCATTGCTGCTATAGGGGCTGGGTGAAACACTCTTTGTTTGTGCTTTTATCTACTAGACATGTGCAGAAGAAGAAAAAAAAATTTCGTTTTGTTTTTATAAAATTTTCGGTTCAGTAATATTTTCAGTTTTGATTTTCAGATACATTCGGTATTCGGGTGTCCAGGTTTCATTTTTTTCGGATACATTCGGTATTCGAGTGTCCGGTGGGTAAATTTTTTCGGATACATTCGGTATTCGGGTGTCTGGGTTTGATTTTTTTCGGATACATTCGTATTCGGGTGGGTTTGATTTTTCGTATACATTCGGTATTCGGGTACATTCGGGTAAATCTTTTTTAAGCAGGGGACCATTATCGGGAGTGTGTGCAGGAAAAGAGGGCAGCCGCAGAGATCGGAACATTGGAAGACAGGTAAGATAATATAATTTTATGTGATTTATATTAATACATAATGTAATGTTGAATGAATGAATGAGTAAATAAATGAATAAATGAATGCTGTATGAATGATTGATGTGTTTGATTGATGTGTTTGATTGTCGGGTGATTTATGTATAACATGATGTTATACATAAATCACCCGACAATCAAAAGCATCGATCAAACTGTTGCAAAACTACAACACCCACCCAGCATGCGGCTGTCTGGGCATGCTGGGAGTTGTAGTTTTGCAACAGCTGGAGGCATACTTTGGCAAACACACGCATTCGCGCAATGCTTTTTAATTAATTTTCAAATTCCGCTGGCTTTTGTCAGAAATGGGTTACCAGGTCAATGACATGCATAGTAATTGCCGAGGGAACATTTTTCATTCATAAAACCGCAGACTTAATTGGATAATTGCAGTGTAGAATGTTTGGTGTCCTAAGTGTTCTACACGGCAATTATCCAATTAAGCCTGCAGTTTTATGAATGAAAAATGTTCCCACGGCAATTACTATGCATGTCATTGACCTCAATCACCCGACGATCAAACACATCAATCATTCATACAGCATTCATTCATTCATTTACTCATTCATTCAACATTACATTATGTATTAATAAATTATTAATACATACAGAAATATTGAATGAATGAATGCTGTATGAATGATCGATGTGTTTGATTGTCAGGTGATTGAGGTCAATGACATGCATAGTAATTGCCGTGGGAACATTTTTCATTCATAAAACCGCAGACATAATTGGATAATTGCAGTGTAGAATGTTTGGTGTCCTAAGCGTTCTACACTGCAATTATCCAATTAAGCCTGCAGTTTTATGAATGAAAAATGTTCCCACGGCAATTACTATGCATGTCATTGACCTGGTAACCCATTTCTGACAAAAGCCAGCGGAATTTGAAAATTAATTAAAAAGCATTGCGCGAATGCGTATGTTAGCCAAAGTGTGCCTCCAGCTGTTGCAAAACTACAACTCCCAGCATGCCCAGACAGCCGCATGCTGGGTGGGTGTTGTAGTTTT
This sequence comes from Hyla sarda, assembly GCF_029499605.1. NCBI lineage: Eukaryota > Metazoa > Chordata > Amphibia > Anura > Hylidae > Hyla > Hyla sarda. The sequence continues at coordinate 340,164,539 of NC_079189.1, read as the reverse complement.
GCAACAGCTGGATGCACCCTAGTAACAGTAAAACAATAACTAACAGTCAGAAACAGTGTAGCGCACGGAACAATAAAAAAATTAGAAAGAATTCTTTACTTTCGTTTTTTTACCGCATGCATTCGGTAAATAATTAATACATTTGTTTTCCGATAACGAATGCATTCGTTTTTTTACCGCATGCATTCGGAGAATAACGAATGCATTCGTTATGTTGCTATTCGTTTTATCGTTGCTATTCGGAAATATTAAAAAAATGTCTTTGTGCATTCGGAACGGCCGAATGCACGAAAACGGCAAAATTCGGTAAATTTGACATTCGTGCCGAACCGAATTGCACATGTCTATTATCTACTATATCTGCTTTAGCATGCACATTTGTATTTTCAGGTTTTAGTCATGTTTTGGCATGCTCTTAGTAGATTTTTAGCTATGTTTGTTTAGTTGGTTTTAGGAATTGTATATCCTTTCTGTTATGTGTCTGTTCACACTGTGTATTTTGTTGTATCCGTTTATGTGAAGTTCTGTGTTTTATATTTCGGTTTTCCTACTGGGACAGCATCCTGACCACACTGCGGTGTGTGTGACGCTGGTCAGTAGTCTATTTGGATTTATTATTAATGGCTATTCCTATAGTGGAGTGTCCAGTTTGTGTGTCCAGTGTGAACAGTGTCCTATATCTGGCATCCATGTTTCTGGTCCATGGGGACTTGGAGTCTACTGGACGTTCCTGAGGGATTATGCTATATTCCTGTCTGTTCCTGAAGTCTGTTGACTTATCCATTTTCCTGTCTGGTGTTTTGAACTCCATTTTTTTATTAGTTCTTGTATTCTGATCTATTGAGTTTTGTACATGTCTACTTATCTACAGTGACCTCTGTTTATGACCACATATCTATAGAGCCCTCTGTTCACGGCCACTGAGCCCCCTGTTCATGTCCACTGATCTATGTGTCCTCTGTTCATGTCTGCTGATGGTGTCCTCTGTTCTGCTCACTGATCTGTGTCCTCTGAACTTATATATCATAGAGTTGTATGTTCCTGTTAGTTTTCTGGTTGGTGACCGGCTATTTATTAGTATGTGTTTTTAATTAGGCCCCAGCACCTTAGTTCAGGAAGGGACCAGCACTCAGTTGTCAACTCACCGGTTAGGGTGAGTGGGCAAGTAGGCCGGGAGAGCGGTTTTAGGGTCAGTTTAGGGCTCTGTCCCCCGGTTGGTCCCTAACAATTGATTATTAAGAACAAATGTCTGTCTAATTCCGTTATATCAACCTTACAAGCAAGCAGAAAACCGATAACATGTTCAATTTATTTTAAAATATGGAAAGCCTACTGAGACTTTGCAAAACCCACTAGTATAGACTTTAACAAACCTAGACTTTCTTCAGAAAGGACTAGAAAAAGGCCTAAAGTCAGCCACCCATAAAGTGCAAGTGTCAGCACTAGGTTCTTTATTTACCCAGTCCTTAGCCAGTCACCCTTGGATTATCAGGTTCTTTAAGGCAGTAAAAAAGGTTACAAATTCCTAGAGTACCTCAAACGCCTCCCTGGGATCTGTCCATAGTTCTTAATGCTCTGTGTAAAGAACCCTTTGAACCTGTTTCTTCTGTCTCCATTAAAAATCTCACACTTAAAGGGGTACTCCGCCCCTAGACATCTAATCCCCTTTCCAAAAGATAGGGGATAAGATGTCGGATCGCTGGGGTCCCGCTGCTGGGGAGCCCCGGGATCCCCGCTGCGGCACTGCGCTATCATTACAGCACAGAGCGAGTTCGCTCTGTGCATAATGACGGACGATACACGGGACAGAGCATCATGACATCATGGCTCCGCCCCTCGTGACATCTCGGCCCGCGTCCTTAATGCAAGTCTATGGCAGGGGGCGTGATGACCGCCAAGCCCCCTTCCATAGACTTGTATTGAAAGGGGTGGGCCATGACATCACAAGGGGTGGAGCCGTGCCGTAAAGATGCTCCGGCCCCTGTATTGCCCGTCATTATGTGCAGAGCGAACTCGCTCTGTGCTGTAATGATAGCGCAGTGCCGCAGCGGGGATCCCAGGACTCCCCAGCAGCGGGACCGCGGCGATCTGCCATCTTATCCCCTATCCTTTGGATAGGGGATAAGATGTCTAGGGGCGTAGTACCCCTTTAAAGGAGAACTCCGGAATAGGAAAATTATTGTCCATACTGCCGGCAGTAAAAAAAATAAACAGGTACATACCTTTCTTCACTCCTCTTCCTGGTTGCCGGTGGTCGGCGAGTCATACTGCACTCAGCCAATCACCGGCCGCAGTGAAGTCCCGACTCGGCCGGCGATAGGCTGAGCGGCAGTGTGAGAACACTTCAAGACACACAATTCTTCACTATACCAGCACCTGCTGCCGGGGCCGAAAATGTCACCCTACTCAGCCTATCGCCGGCCGAGTCAGGACTTCGCTGCGGCCGGTGATTGGCTGAGTGCAGTATGACTCGACGACCACTGGCAACCAGGAAGAGGCACCATTGCAAGATGGATTAAACAGGCCATTTGTTTGTCTTATGTCTCCTCTGGCATGTCTACTGTTAGTTGCAAGGCCCACTCTACATGTGCAATTGCATCCTCTTGAGCCAAGAGGAGAGGGGCCTCGATAGAACAAATCTGTAAGGCGGCCACCTGGTTGTCTCCTCACGCTTTTTTCCGCCACTATAGGTTGGACTTTGGGAGCTTTTCTGATTTATCCTTTGGTCGCAAGGTTCTCCAAACTGTCATCCCACCCTAATTTTTATTGCTGGTACTCTCTCAGGTGGTGTTGTCATGGCAAGGAGGAAAGCGGGTAATTCTATTTCCGTGAGCCATAACAGCACCACTACATTCCCACCCTTTTTTCTAATTAGAAGAGAACATTTATTTTGTGTTATATATTGTTCTGTTGTCACGGAAACAGAATTACCGATGAGTGTCATTCTGCAAGGATCGCCCACATGGTGGAAGTTCATGCCCTGGTGGAGGAAGCTACAAGACCTTTTCAGAACCCTAACTACCAAGCCCTATTTGCAAGTCTCTCAAGTCAGTATCAATTTATTGGGTCTCAGCAAGGCAACAGGGCTCCCAAGGGTTTATGCTGCATCCTCTCACTCTGCACCATACTGTCAGTGTAATACCATCTGCACCCTACTCAGTAAAGACAGTTATCCATAACCTGATGTCGGTGTGTTCCTTTACTCCCCGTGACTGGCCCTGGAGAAGCTGTCTCCAACCTCGGACCGTGTATAGAATAACGCTGCCCTGGCGTCACAAAGTGATAAGGCTTTTCCCTATACCACCCGTGGTACCACAGAGGCACACTGTAGGGTCCATCTTCGGCAGATACGCAGCGTAAAATACACTGTGGATCCGTTCCTTGTGATTCTACCCTAAAGTACGTTCACATGTGCATGTTTTTGCTGCAGATTTGCTGCCCATTGACTTCAATTGGTAGCAAAATCAGCTACAGAAAATCTGCAGCAGAAAATACGAACATGTGCCTTCAGGTAGAGTGAAGTATAGCGTATATGGAGGGTATTTTACCCTGCGACAAATCCGCCAGGCAGCAGGAAATACACTGCACATTTCGCTATGACCAGACACACAGGGCTTCCTCGCCGCAGCCCTGTGTGTGCTGTAAGATTTGGAGGCAGGCTGAGCATCCCGAAGTGACTGTGAAAACACTAGGCCCGTCTTTGAACCTTCCTGCACGTTGCTGCGTTGTGGAAGCCCTGTGTGTCTGGTCATAGCAAAATGTGAAACGTATTTCCCGCAGCATGATATACGCTGTGTATAGGCTATGTGTGAAACTACCCTAATCGGGAAGTTTTTGGGATATTAAAGGACAAGGATGCCACTGTACATAAAAATTAGATGGGATGTTATTCTGCATTACTAGATAAACATATTTATAAAATAAATGACATCTTTATTGTCTAGTATGGTAGATTGCCGGTTACAATACTTTGCATGCCCATATTTAAATAATTATAATTTTTCTGTAAATTTCTATAATCTATCTAGCATATATTCTGTGCTTTTAATACTCTATTACCTATGTATATTTGCATGCATGTGTCCTGTCTACATTTATACTTCTATATATTTATCTATTAGAGCATTGTATTGTTAGCCATCTGTTTGGCTAACAGCACACAACCCTTATTTAAAGGGGTACTAACGTGCTGACAACTTATCCCCTATCTAAAGGATAGGGAATAAGTTGCCTGATCACGTGGGGTCCTGCCGCTGGGAACCCCCGCGATCTCACATGCAGCACCCCTCTCTCATCAGGCCCCCGGAGCGAACATCCGCTCCGGGTCTGATGACGGGGTCGGTGATCGTGACGTCACAGCTCCGCCCCTGTGTGATGTCACGCTCCGCCCCTCAATGCAAGTCTATAGACTTACATTGAGGGGGCAGAGCGTGATGTCACATGGGGGCGGAGCCGTGACGGCACGATACTACGGCCCCTTGATCGGCAGTCATCAGACTCGGAGCGATGTTCTCTCCGGGGCCTAATGAGAGCGGGGTGCTGTGTGTGAGATCGCGGGAGTCCCCAGCGGCGGGACCCCACGCCATCAGGCAACTTATTCTCTGTCCTTTAGATAGAGGATAAGTTGTCAGCACGGTAGTACCCCTTTAAGTCTATTTATAGCAGTATGTTTTTATTATGACTAAAGGTATGACTAAAGTTCACACTACAGAATATTCGTATGGCGCTAGGACTAATGGGAAGTTCGCCGACGACATAGACAACAATGCATTTCTAAGCGTATTCTGCAGAAAGAATTGACATATAAATTATTTCTGTAGAGGCTGGAATTAGAATTTCCGAAGAATCATCTGCCACAGAGATTCAGCTAAAAAACATTGGAACTCTGCTGCAACTGAACTTCCTTGCTGAATTTTTCTGCCGTATTCTGCTCGGAAATTCCGCTATGTGAGCGAGGCCTAAGGATGCTACATTCACTTGAAATGTGTCACTTTTTTACCTCTGCTGTATTTTATCCTGCACCTTCTAAAGGAATAAATGATTATATCTGTACTTTACTGTACTAGACTTTTTATTTTTAGTACATTATCTGGCCTGGGCAAATGTTTGCACTTAGCATTCAGCATTTAGTGATTTGCTTTACAGTAAGCCCCATGGTCATACTGTACATGCAATGAAACCATATTCTCCAAACCATATTCTCCATATTGGACACATTTGTAAACATGGGCTGTTTTCTCTGTGACCTGTGTAGAGGTCATTCTACAGCTAAGCTGCCATTTTATCATCTACCTATCAGTGTCATCTTTCACTGTAATGCTCTACAAATCACTTTATAGGAGCCACCTTATCATTACAGAACAGAAAGTCTCAGCTTAGTTTAGGCCTAAGTGGATGGATTGAAAACGGCAATCTAAAATTGGAAAAATGCATGGAGCATGCTGGTTACATAATTGTTTATTTCTGAATAACCAATCCAACATCCTATGAGAATTCTAGCTATTCAGTCAAAGAGGCGTTTCCTAGCCCCTTAAGCATTGAGGGCATGAATGCCTCCTCGCTTCCAGCTGATTGTCCATCAAGTAGGGACAAGGCTGGGATTGGGTCTCAGCTCTGTCCCTGCTTGACAGTCACCTGGAGGCCAAAGCCCTGTTTCCAAATCTCACACCTGTGTACACTTTGAATGCACAGTGCAAGAATGAGATATGGAATATGGGCTTGGCTTCCAGCTGTCAATCAGACAAGGATGGGAGCAAGGAGGCATTCCGGCCCTTCAGGGTCTTGGAAACCTCTCTTAGATTCTTGACACCAGAGAATAAAAGCATTTTTCTACATTATAGAAGCACATACATATATATGAAAGGAACAATGGCCCTGATTTCCTATTGTAAACCCGACCTGTTATGTCAGATTGTGCGCCATATTCTGGTGCATTGCGCCAGAATCTGCGCCAGAATTTAAAAAACCCCAACCAACTCTCCATTTTACTGAGAAAACCCCCATTTCTAAAAACCCCAACATAGAAAACTCCTAACAGAAAAAAACCTACAGCTCAGAGCATGTGTAAAAAAATAATAATAATAATAATAATTATATATATATATATATATATATATATATATATATTAGGGAAAAGTGAAAAATGTAGGAAGAGCTTAGTAAATACAGTGGACAAATACTTGTAGGGGATTAAAGCCCACAAAGAAAACTACACTCCACTTTTAGTAAACCAGGGCCAATGTGTCTCCTTGGTCTAACAGGTATTAAACAGTGTTATCAGTTTAGAACGTACATTTTAGCTGATTGATTCCCTTTGATAGGACCCATCTACAAGACGAATAGGGTGTTGGCCAGGTTATTCAGAAATTAGAAATTGTGTAACCTGGCATGCTCCACGCATTTCTCCAATTTTATATCACCTGGGAGAACTTTAAATGGGCACTGTCAGATTCAAAAACTTTTTTTATGTTGTACATCTTAGCAAAACATTAATCTTTCTAAAATAATTCATTAGAAAATGTTATTTCCCTTTTAAAGAAATCATGGCTTATTAAATCATGGCTTTATCCAAGCTGAAGCACAGGCATGGACAAAGTCCAGTAAGTGAGGGTGGGCTATGACTCCTCTGTGTCTGATAGCATAGAGGAGTGCTATCAGACAGGAGAGAGCACAGAGGAGTGCTATCAGACAGGAGGGAGCACAGAGGAGTACTATCAGACAGGAGAGAGCACAGAGGAGTGCTATCAGACAGGAGAGAGCACAGAGGAGTGCTATCAGACAGGAGGAGCACAGAGGAGTGCTATCAGACAGGAGAGAGCACAGGGGAGTGCTATCAGACATAAGTGAGCACAGAGGAGTGCTATCAGACAGCAGTGAGCACAGAGGAGTGCTATCAGACAGAAGAGAGCACAGAGGAGTGCTATCAGACAGAAGAAAGCACAGAGGAGTGCTATCAGACAGGAGAGAGCACAGAGGAGTGCTATCGGACAGGAGAGAGCACAGAGGAGTGCTATCGGACAGGAGAGAGCACAGAGGAGTGCTATCGGACAGGAGAGAGCACAGAGGAGTGCTATCGGACAGGAGAGAGCACAGAGGAGTGCTATCGGACAGGAGAGAGCACAGAGGAGTGCTATCGGACAGGAGAGAGCACAAAGGAGTGCTATCGGACAGGAGAGAGCACAGAGGAGTGCTATCGGACAGGAGAGAGCACAGAGGAGTGCTATCAGACAGGAGAGAGCACAGAAGAGTGCTATCAGACAAGAGAGAGCACAGAGGAGTGCTATCAGACGGGAGAGAGCACAGAGGAGTGCTATCAGACAGGAGAGAGCACAGAGGAGTGCTATCAGACAGAAGAGAGCACAGAGGAGTGCTATCAGACAAGAGAGCACAGAGGAGTGCTATCAGGCGGGAGAGAGCACAGAGGAGTGCTAGACCACCCTCACTTACTGGACTTTGTCCATGCCTGTGATTCAGCTTGGACAAAGCCATGATATCATAAGCCATGATTTCTAAACAGTGGAAATAAAATTTTCTTATGAAGTATATTAGAAAGATTAATGTTTTTCCAAGATGTACAACAACATTTTTTGTATCTGACAGTTCCCATTTAAGGAATAGGACGGGGCAGCTACCGTCGCACTTATTGTGCCCTCTTCCTGCCTGTCAGGCTTGATTAACAGTCTGAGTGCAGGGCTTCTCTCTATACTCAAGCTGTCAGTAAAAATGGTTTGGGTGGGATGAGGGCAAAGCAAAGCATAACTGGAGCTGCCGCATCCTTTCCCCCCAATTGGTTATTAGTCCCTTGCATGTGTCATACAAAGTTCTTTTCCTACTTCATGCAGCATCAGATAGAAGAAGTAACACATCAGAATGCTGCTCTCACGTATAGAGTAAATATTTCACTCAGCCAATTCACAGTTCCAGTCAACTACCATCTCCAAATAGTGCAACATCTGTCATTATTAATAAAGGTGGACCATGAGCTTACATATCCTTATGAGCAGATTTCACAATATGTTGTGGTTATAATAAACTGTAAAATACTATGTATATTAATTAAATTCTTATTTATATTATTCTCTGTAACCACAACTTTTGAAGTACATCCAAAACCAGATAATTTCAAAAGCAGTACCCTGTTATTTCCTTAGTAGAAAACTTTGAGACTAAATGTTGGCTTTCGCTTTTATATCCTCTCTGTATTTGAGCTTCATACTTGTACTCTATTATTTGTTAGTCAAATCCATTCATTATATTTCATGATTACTGTCTTATTCTTCCTCTTCCTTCACTACAACTGTCTTTCAAAGCAATGTCTTCCTTTAAAGATGTGTTGGGTCAGGAAAATAACACTATGTTAATTTCAGATTAACCAGTGATTATGAACAATGCTTTGCATTTATTAACCTTCAACAACATCAGGTGAGAAACTTTCTTTTGAGACCTTCTCTTTCCACTTAGTTACTCCTGGTAATGGTAGTAGGCAGCACCTTCCCCTTTTGTTCATTTTTTTTGTCTTACCATTTCTACATTTAAGGGGTACTCCGGTGGAAAGCAATTATTTTTTTTTTAAATCAACTGGTGCCAGAAAGTTAAACAGATTTGTAAAGTTCTTCTATTAAAAAATCTTAATCCTTCCAGTACTTATTAGCTGCTGAATACTACAGAGGAAATTCTTTTCTTTTTGGAACACAGAGCTCTCTGCTGACATCACGAGTACAGTACTCTCTGCTGACATCTCTGTCCATTTTAGGAACTGTTCAGAGCAGCGTATGTTTGCTATGGGGATTTTCTCCTACTCTGGACCATTCTTAAAATGGACAGAGATGTCAGCAGAGAGCACTGTGGTCATGATGTCAGCAGAGACCTCTGTGTTCCAAAAAGAAAATAATTTCCTCTGTAGTATTCAGAAACTAATAAGTACTGGAAGGATTAAGATTTTTTAATAGAAGTATTTCACAAATCTGTTTAACTATCTGCCACCAGTTGATTTAAAAATAAAAAGTTTTCAATCGGAGTGCCCCTTTAACCTGCGTAAGTTTTCAGGTTATTTAACAGTAAGGCTTAACCCCTTAAGGACTCAGCCCATTTTGGCCTTAAGGACTCAGACAATTTAATTTTTACGTTTTCATTTTTTCCTCCTCGCCTTCTAAAAATAATAACTCTTTTATATTTTCATCCACAGACTAGTATGAGGGCTTGTTTTTTGCACGACCAGTTTTCCTTTGTAATGACATAACTCGTTATATCATAAAATGTATGGCGCAACCAAAAAACACTATTTTTGTGGGGAAATTAAAAAGAAAAACGCAATTTTGCTAATTTTGGAAGGTTTCGTTTTCACGCCGTACAATTTAGGGTAAAAATGATGTGTGTTTTTTATTCTGAGGGTCAATACGATTAAAATGATACCCATTATTACATACTTTTATATTATTGTTGTGCTTAAAAAAAATCACAAACTTTTTAACCAAAATAGTACGTTTATAATCCCTTTATTTTGATGACCTATAACTTTTTTATTTTTCCGTATAAGCGGCGGTATGAGGGCTCATTTTTTGCGCCATGATCTGTACTTTTTTTGATACCACATTTGCATATAAAAAACTTTTAATACATTTTTTATAATTTTTTAAAATAAAATGTATTAAAAAAGTAGCAATTTTGGACTTTTTTTTTTTTTACGTTCACGCCGTTCACCGTACGGGATCATTAACATTTTATTTTGATAGTTCGGACATTTACACACGCGGCGATACCAAATATGTCTATAAAATTTATTTTTTACGCTTTTTGGGGGTAAAATAGGGAAAAATGTCCGTTTTAAATTTTTATTGTGGGAGGGGATTTTTCACTTTTTTTTTACTTTTACTTTTACATTTTTTTACATTTTTTTTACACTTGAATAGTCCCCATAGGGGACTATTCATAGAAATACCATGATTGCTAATACTGATCTGTTCTATGTGTAGGACATAGAACAGATCAGTGTTATCGGCTATCTTGTGTTCTGGTCTGCTCGATCACCGACCAGAGCAGAAGACGCCGGGAGCCGGAAGCAGGAAGGTGAGGGGACCTCCGTGCGGCGTTCTGAATGATTGGATCCCCGCAGCAGCGCTGCGGGCGATCTGATTGTTCATTTAAATCGTGCACTGCCGCAGATGCCGGGATCTGTATTGATCCCGGCACCTGAGGGGTTAATGGCGGACGCCCGCGAGATCGCGGGCGTCGGCCATTGCCGGCGGGTCCCTGGCTGCGATCAGCAGCCGGGATCAGCCGCGCATGACACGGGCATCGCTCCGATGCCCGCGGTTATGCACAGGACGTAAATGTACGTCCTGGTGCTTTAAGTACCACCGCACCAGGACGTACATTTACGTCCTGCATCCTTAAGTGGTTAAACAAAATATCCAATTAGCCAGTGTTGACCTCAAGTGCCTAGGTCCCACTTGTAGCATTTATCCTGTGAGCCCACTGTAAAGTTACACGCACATATTACCTGTTCATTTTAGGCCTTCAAAACAGAGCAACTCTTAAAGAGAACCTATCACTAAGTTTTCCCCTATATAATGAGTGGCAACACATAATAGAGGTTGATATCACATGTTCTACCATGCCTGGATGTCTGCTGGTACATCTATAAATGTGGAGAAAACAACTTTTATAAATGTCACATGCTGTATGGAAATGAGGCTCAAGTAGTCATTTGGGCTGATGAAGTAGTCACGATTCCCTGGGCTGTAATCACGCCCATTCAGGCTCATATAATGCCTATCTAGTTGTGATTGAGCATCTCAGTCAGGGTTTGATATCATTGCTCACAGCTAGGCTGTCAATCATGTCTGGATTGGTGTGATTAGAGCCTGAATGGACGTGATTACAGCTCGAGGAGCCGTGACTACTTCAGCAAACCACATGCCTGGTGACTATTTAAGTCTCATTTACACACTGCATGTGACAGTTATAAAAGTTGTTTTCTCCACATTTACAGACGTGCCAGCAGACATCCAGGCATGGTAGAACACATGATATTAACGTCTATTACGTATTGCCACTCACTTCAAGAACCATATGTTTCCTATTTCCCTGTTGCTGTGGGCATATAAGGCCATATTGTTTTTTTCTATGGCTACATATGCAGTACATATTACTTATTAAATCGCCTTTACCATGGAGGGTGTAAATATCCCTTCCCCTTTCACCCTTCCCTTCAATTCCCTGGTTGGACTTGATGGACGTATGTCTTTTTTCAACCATACTATATAACTATGTAATATAAAATATAGAATTAAATTAAAATATATTAAATATCACTTTTCAATCTCCATGTTTCCTCTCTGACACAGCCTTTTTTCCCCACAGCACCCATTGCTCATAAAAAATGCACCCCATGCCTCCCCCACTACATTATACACACTACTGCCCATGGTGCCCTCTCACACCCGCTAATTACAGATTGCTCCACATGCCTCTCCTCTCATTGCTTTTCCAACGCCATTCCTTTCTATAGTTTCTGATGTAAGTGCCCTAACATTCTATACAATGTGCACAGGATACTGTGGCCAATCACTTAAATGTGGTTCACAAACTTGGGAAACTTTTCCCTGAGGTGGGGGGTATAGAAGTACAAACCACCATGGTATAACAATATGTGATTTCATATAGGGAAGTAACAATGCATTGTATTACATTTGAAAATGATGATGCATAAACATTGCAGCTTGAAAGAATTACAAATATATATATTTTTTCTAAAATTTTAATGTAAGTGAAACAAGTCAAATAGCCTTGAAAAGGAAGAAAAGCCTTGGTGATTATTATAGATAAGTAGGAATTACTACTATATTAAAACAACCAAATAAAACATTAAAAAATATTTACAATTACATCATTACAATTTTCATAGTTTTAAATTTTATACCCTTTAAATTAAAACTACTGTTGTTTGATACTTTTACTCTACTATGATATTCATTTTCTCACAAATTGTTCTTTGAATTTGGTGTCTACATTAGGCAGTTTGTGTTTTTCTTTAAAACATTATCAGAATAGAACAATTAGAATCCTTTTTTTATTTTTATTTTTTTATTTTATTTTAATTTTGCTCTTTGTCTTGTGTCTTCTGGAGCTGCAATGAGTTCTTTAGTAAGTATGTGAGACCTACTGTTACTTTACATGTGACATTTACGTGACATTGTTCTATCGACTTATTTCTCTTGTCTCCTGCTCCCATCTGGTGATCAGCCTGTAATTATTCATCATCTGCCGTTTTGAGCATTCTTCCTCTGAGCTTCTTGTCCGTTCCTCAAGATGTTCTACAGCAACATTTTATTATGCTACATAATAATTAATTTATATACTGTATAAGGACCATGTAAATGCAAAGAGTCACATTTTAAAAATGACTTGAGAAAAAGACCACATAAAAAAATGTTTTTTACAGAATTTCTTTCTATATAACGTCTGCCTAAACGTGTCTTCAGCAAGGGCTTTATAAAAAGAATCTATGCTGGCTTGACTCATACTTGTTCATACCCGTACTTCTTGGATTGTGGAAGATGTTTAGTATAGAACACCTTCTTAGAACAAGTATAATTCTCTTATTGAAGCCGCCAGCATTCATTATTGCATTCTAAAATAATATGTGTAATTATTGAGCAATAGGGCCTCTCCCATAGACTTGCATTGAGGGGGCATGGCCGCCTCCGCCCCGCATCGCCAGTCATCCGGCACGGAGTGCAGTTCGCTCCGTGCATCGGATGTCTGGGGCACTGCAGCTGAGATCCTGGGGGTAAACCATAGACACCTGTGGTAACTCACTACATAACCAATAGATATAAGTGCTTATTGTGTACCGTACTTTTTGCTGTATAAGGGGGGAAAAGTTGGTGCGTCTTATATGGCGAATACACACCTATCGCGGCGGTCCCTACGGCCATCAATGGCCAGGACCCACGGCTAATACAGGACATCACCGATCACGGCCATGCCCTGTATTAATCCTTTAGATGCGGCGATCAAAGCTGACCGCCGCGTCTGAAGCGAAAGTGACACTAACCCGGCTGCTCAGTTGGGCTGTTCGGGACCGCCGTAGTGAAATCGCGGCATCCCGAACAGCTTACAGGACACCGGGAGGGGCCTTACCTGCTTCCTTGGTGTCTGCTCTGTGCCGGGATCCCTGCATGGCCGGCGCTCTCCTTCGACGTCATCACGTCGTCGCGCATGCCGTCCCGTCATCCAATAGGAGCGGTGTGCGTAGCGACGGGATGACGGCGACGGAGAGCGTGGATCCCATGGAAGACGACGTCCGGAGTGTCAGGGACACCACGGGGATGCAGCAACAGCGATGGAGCGACATTCCAGGGCAGCGGTGACGAGCGGTGACGGTACGGAGCGGCGGGGACACATGAGTATTACCTCCTATACCAGTGGTCTTCAACCTGCGGACCTCCAGATGTTGCAAAACTACAACTCCCCGCAGGCCCGGACAGCCAACGGCTGTCCGGGCATGCGGGGAGTTGTAGTTTTGCAACATCTAAAGGTCCGCAGGTTGAAGATCACTGTTGGGTTCAGTGGTTCAGTTCAGTTTCTTTTCTAGATTTTGCACCTTTAAAATTGGGTGCGTCTTATATGCCGGTGCGTCCTATAGGGTGAAAAATACGGTATATAGATCTATAGTACATATTAGAGCGCAACATACGAAGTTTAATCATTATCTCAATACACGATGGGAACATTACATGTACTCTACCAATCAGCATGTAAATAGTAGCAGATAACAAGACAACTAGCAAGGTAAGCATCATGTCTAACCTTGAGTTAAGACCTGCTGGTTCCCGAGAACCTAGTTTATGGATACGTTCACACTTGCATATTTTCTGCTGCAGACAATCAGCCAAAGGTATGAAGCAGAAAATAGGCACTTCTTGGTTAATCCACTTCATGGTTCATCCGCTTGTGTCAGTGGTATTAAATTATAGCAGAGTACTCCACTTATCAACATAATCTAATTGTAAATATATAATTTGAAAATAAAAAAAAATCAAGAATGGCCCTGGGGTAGACTTGGGGGCTGACCACATAGGGAGAGGGGGATGCAGGGGAATCAGGCCTTGGGGTATGTAAGGGGCCTGGAAACTCAAAGTTTCTCTAAAGACCGTTTTATAGTGGTAATAGTAATTTGGTTTTATTCTGCTCATAAAGGGGTTATAAACAATTACCCTTTCAAACTAAAGGCAAGGCATTACTGCTGTAATGAGAATGATTCCTACCATGGCCTATGTGTTGTTTTTCCAAAATGTATACTTTTTTGTTGTTCTTGCTGTATGCAAATGATCTCCAAGTAGGTATTGGGGCAGGACCAGAGCATATGTAATCATGGCTATTTGCTTGTATTCACACCTCTCCAGGCATGAATAACAGGCAAAAGTTATAATGTCCCAGGCTTTCTTGTGCCCATAAGCGGTGATAAGCCCGGCCTTGCACATAGACACATGTATTCCGTGTGTCGGCTTCAGTGTTCCATTGTGCATATGTCACAGCCTCAAATTCATTGTGAACAAGAGGATTTATCCAGAGCCTGGATTCCTACAGTCAATCCAAGCTGCAGACGAAAATCTTGCGGCAATTCTATTCTTTTAAGTAGGTATACTGAAGCTAATGCAAGAAGTAAATGGTTATCTGTACATGCCCTGATCAATCATCGTTTACAGGTATGAGCAAAATCTTGGCAAGCAAGCCTGTGATGTCTGTTTCTGTCAATCATATCTAAAGAGGCTTTCCTGTCCCACACACTGTGCTTGATACAGAGGACACTGCAGAAGTCTTTATCATTACATTAGCAGTAATGCGGTGACTTTGCATTTATGGAGGCTAAATTGTTGTGGCAGATTCCCTTTAAATCCATAACCACAGTAGTTTCACTAGAAAGCACATTTTTCATCAAACTGTATGGCCTGCTGTCCTTTTTTTCTAACATGCATACACAGGCAGACCAAGTTCACTTGGTACACAAGCAGGGGTCAAGTACTGCAGAAATGCATGGGAACTGAGTTCCTGCACTTTTTCCACAGCAGGAACACCATTCCCATAAGCAGGAGTCCTGCAAGACCAGCCCTTGAGAGGAGTTTGAGTGAGTTCCTTCACTTTTTTTTTCCAGGACTTGACCGCTGTACACAGGTAAGGTTTCTATAACTGGCCACTCTGCCCAGGTTAAAAAATCATCTAACATGATATTGTAGCTGATGGATGGTGGCGTTGCGACCGGGGTGCGGGGGGTGCGGCCCGCACCGGGTGACACCATCCTGATGGGGTGACACCAGGTACGCCGCCGGTCTTCAGTTGCGCTGCCTGTCTCCATACTAGCAGCCCCCCACGGCCCCCACTTGCGCTGCCTCTGTAAGAGCATTCCCTCCCCCCCCCGGTCCTCACTTGTTGTGTCTCTGTACTAGCACCGTCCCCCCCCGTCACCTGCACAGTGAACCGGCCTGCGCTCCCACGTCTTCTGTTGCGCCGGTCCGACGTCCCTCCGCAGGGCTGGCGCAGGAGGACGTGACGTCACTCGCAGAGCGACCGGAGGGAAGGAGCGCTGCGCTGGATGGGTGAGTGAGTGTCTGTCTCTCTCTGTCTGTGTGTGACTGTCTGTGTGTGACTGTGTGTGTGTGTGTCTGTGAGTGTGTGTCTCTCTGTGTGTGTGACTGTGTGTGTCTGTCGCAATCTCTGTCTGTGTGTGACTCTCTGTCTTTGTGTGACTCTGTGTGTGTGTGACTCTGTGTGTGTCTCTCTGTGAGTGTGTGTCTCTCTGACTGTGTGTGTGTGTGTGTGTGTGTGTGTGTGTCTCTCTCTCTCTCTATATCTATCTGTGTGTGTGTGTGTGTCTCTGTGTTGTGTGTGTGTTTTTTTTTTTTGTGTGGGGGGAGGGGGGGTTTGTTTGAACCAGCGATCTAATGTGGGGAGACTTTGACCTATTGTGGGGAACATGCAAGGGAACCTGCGGCCTAATGGGGGGAAACTACTACCAAATGTGGGGAATCTATGCTACCTAATGTGGGGAAACTGCTACCTAATGTTGGAAAATTGCTACCTAATGTGCGAAGGCTGCTACATAATGTGGGAAAACTGCTACCTAATGTGGGGATTCTGTGCTACCTAATGTGGGGAAAATTCTACCTAATGTGTGGAATCTGTGCTACCTAATGTGTGGAATTTGTGCTACGTAATGTGGGGAAATTACTACCTAATGTGGGGTAACTGGTACCAAATGTGGGGAATCTATGCTACCTAATGTGGGGAAACTGCTACCTACCTAATGTGGGGGAACTGCTACCTACCTAATGTGGAGAACTGCTACCTACCTAATGTGGGGAAACTGCTACCTACCTTAAGTGGGGGAACTGCTGCCTACCTAATGCTCCCCCCCCCCCCCCTGGCAGTAGCACCCTCATCATCCACCAGCAACCCCCCCCCCAGCAGCAGCACCTCCATCAGCAGATCCTGATGGTGGATGATGGGGGTGCTCCTGCCAGGAGGATGATCCTGCCGATGGACGATGGGGGTGATACTGCCAGGGGGGATGGCCAGTAGCACCCTCATCATCCTCCAGCAACACCTCCCCAGTACTAGCACCCCCATCATCAACTAGCAACACCACCAGATTTATATTCAGAGGGTACAGTATGTGGCAGATTTATATTCAGAGGGCACAGTGTGTGGCGGTATATTCAGAGGGTACAGTATGTGGCAGATTTATATTCAGAGGGTACAGTGTGTGGCGGTATATTCAGAGGGTACAGTATGTGGCAGATTTATATTCAGAGTGTACAGTATGTGATGGTATTATATTCAGAATGTACAGTATGTGGTAGTATTATATTCAGTGTGTACAGTGTGTGGCAGTATTATATTCAGTGTGTACAGTGTGTGGCGGTATTATATTCAGGGGTACAGTATGTGGCAGATTTATATTTAGAATGTACAGTGTGTGGTAGTATTATATTCAGTGGGTACGGTGTATGGAAGGTTTATAATCAAAGAGTACAGTGTATAGTAGTATTATATTTAGAGGATACAGTGTCTGGCAGGTTTATAATAATTATTGTTTTCATATAGAGGATGAGAATGCGCTGACATAGTGAGGAGACGTCTGGGCGTCACATTCTGCAGACAGAAGTTTTAGCTGGACCAGGCGGTATGTACCATCTGAATTAGATAAGGGAAGACTATAGAGAAGACGTCACCTGTAGTCACTGATATCATTGTGTATTCTCCTCACTATAGAGAAGACGTCACCTGTAGTCACTGATATCATTGTGTATTCTCCTCACTATAGAGAAGACGTCACCTGTAATCACTGATATCATTGTGTATTCTCCTCACTATAGAGAAGACGTCACCTGTAGTCACTGATATCATTGTGTATTCTCCTCACTATAGAGAAGACGTCACCTGTAGTCACTGATATCATTGTGTATTCTCCTCACTATAGAGAAGACGTCACCTGTAATCACTGATATCATTGTGTATTCTCCTCACTATAGAGAAGACGTCACCTGTAGTCACTGATATCATTGTGTATTCTCCTCACTATAGAGAAGACGTCACCTGTAGTCACTGATATCGTTGTACATTCTCCTCTCTATGTCCTATCAGAGCTGTAGTCGCTTGTCAGTTCTACAGTTATGATGAGTGAAACTACAACTCCCAGCATAACCTCACCACTGCATAAAGGGGTACTCTACTGGAAAAAATGTTTTTTAATCAACTGGTGCTACAAAGTTAAACAGATTTATAAATTACTTCTACTTAAAAATCTTAATCCTTCCAGTACTTATTAGCTGCTGTATAAGTGATTCACAGGAAGTTCTTTTCTTTTTTAATTTATTTTCTGTCTGACCACAGTGCTCTGTGCTGACACCTCTGTCCATGTCAAGAACTGTCCATAGTAGGAGCAAATCCCCATTGCAAACCTCTCCTGCTCTGGACAGTTCCTAACATGGACAGACAGAGCACTGTGGACAGACTGGAAAGAACTACACAACTTCCTGTGGAGAATACAACAGCTTATAAGTACTGTAAGGATTAAGATTTTAAATAGAAGTAATTTAAAAATCTGTTTAACTTTCTGGCACCAGTTGATATAAAAGTAAATGTTTTCCAGTGGAGTACCCCTTTAAGTAATTCTGGGAGCTGTATATTTAAATGGTGAAAACTTCTTTAACACTTTCCCATTCTGTGGCAACTGGTATATCTGATTATTATACTGGAATTTCTCACAATGCGCTACAACAGTGGTGTCTGTCACAACAGGCTAAAAACTTACTGGGGGGAGGGGGTAGGTATGGGGGTGACACCATTTTCTACCGCACCGGGTGACACCAACCCTAGCAACGCCACTGGATAGCCAATCATTCATTTGCTTCCTATTGCACTGAATAAAGCAGCATGGTGTCCTTTAGAACCTATAGGATTCTCATCACCTTGGATGCAGTATCCATTTAGCTTTGTGCCAAACTTTGTAGTCTAGAAATCATGCTTCCCACTCCACCATGGAGCTACAAGTTGCCAATGTGCCATGATACTATGCTTATCTCTACTCCTGCCCTTCCATGTAAAAATATAAGCCACTGTTATCTGAGAATATCCCAGGTCATTGTGACGATGGCCTAGATTTATGAATAAGCATTTCATGACATTGCAGTTTGACGGTGCATTTTATGGATTATGTTGGCTTACTGAACACTTGCAGCATGGTTTCCCAAACACCGGTATACTATTTATCCTGCTTCCAGTGGATTCAGTTTGTTATCTGTAGGTGTTGGTATGTGCATAGGAGGGGCGCTCAATGACTAATCCAGGATATGACTCATTCTGATCTGCCTGTCCACGTTATATAGAATTTGAAAACAAAATTAATAAAGAAAGTTTCATGTAAAGAAAGAAATAAAAGGCAGACTATAACATTTATATATTTTTTATTGCTATTAATATTTAAGAAACTTTTTCTGAACGTACAATAGTGAAAGCTTCAATATCTTTTTTATGTAGCTTAAATAGTTTCTACAGTACATACATATGTACAAATCTAAGACCATGGACTCTTTTACTTTAGATTTCTTTTTAAAATGATCAAGACATCTTTTTCAGTCAATATGCCGCTGATATGTGTTTATCTATGTCCATTTAAATAGGCATATTTTATATGTAGATCGTAAGCTCTTGTAAATAATTTGTTGCTATAATAATGGCTAATTTTATCTTTATATGTACATGCTGTAATGCTAAGTGCTGCAGAATATGGTGGCACCATATAAATAAAGATTTTTAATAATTATTCTTACATTGTTACCTGTTCTTTAACCTCAATGCAAAAATGATTTCCTATAAATGTGAAAATTAAACATATAAAATGATACGTGTTTGGTGTTGCCATGATCACACTGACTGTGTAATGGGTTCACATTATTTACTCCACACAACGAACTGTGCAGAATTTTAAAAGAAAAACAAGGATGAAAGTGTTTTTTTTTCCACTCTACCTATTTGTAAAATACAACTCATGCTACAAACAACAAAGAAAACACAAGTCTACATGGAAAATCAAGCTAGAGTTTATGGAATGGTGCAAAAAATGATATGTAGATATTGTACAAAAAGTATTAAAACATACACACCTGGCACATAATATAAATGCAAAAATCTATAGCTTTTTTTGTATAATCCCTAGGAAAACTAAAAAAAATAATTGAACCCCTTAAGGACCAAGCCCATTTTCACCTCAAGGACCAGGCCAATTTTATTTTTGCGTTTTCGTTTTTTCCTCCTCGCCTTCTAAAATCCATAACTCCTTTATATTTCCATCTACAGACCCATATAAGGGCTTGTTTTTTGCGTGACGAATTATACTTTGTAATGAAAACTCTCATCTTACCATGAAATGTACAGCGAACCCCCTAAAAAAAAACCTAAAAAAAAAATTTTAGGGAGGAAATTTCTATGAAAACCACAATCTTGCGCATTTTGGAGAGTTTTGTTTTCACACTATACACTTTACAATAAACATGACATGTGTTCTTTATTCAGTGGGTCAATACGATTAAAATGATACCCATGGCTAGATATTTTATATTTTTTTTACAGCTTAAAAAAAATCTAAAACTTTTTGTACAAAATCAGTAATCTAAAATCGCCCTATTTTGACCACCTATAACTTTTTCATTTTTCCGTATATAGGGCTGAATGAGGGCTCATTTTTTGTGCCGTCATCTGTACTTTTTATCAATACCAGATTTGCATACATAAAACTTTTAGATCATTTTTTATTAATTTTTTTAAATAAAATGTGACAAAAAAGCAGCATTTTTTGACTTTTTACATTTTTTACGTTTAGGCCATTCACCGTACGGGAAAATGAACATTATATTTTGATAGTACGGACAGTGACACACACGGCGATACTAAATATGTTTATTTTAAAAAATTACGCTTTTTGGGGGTAAAATGGGAAAAACTGTCAATTTTCATTTTTATTGGGGAGGGGATTTTTCACTTTTTATTACTTTTTACTTTTACATTTTTCAACTTTTATTTGACACTTTTTATGTCCCCATAGGGGACTATCTATAGCAATCCTTTGATTGCTAATACTGTTCAGTGCTATGTATAGGACACAGCACTGATCAGTATTATCGGTCATCTTCTGCTCTGGTCTGCTCAATTGCAGACCAGAGCAGAAGAGCCCGGGAGACGGCCGGAGCCAGGTGAGGGGACCTCTGGCCGCCATGCTGGATGATCGGATCGCCGCGGCAGCGCTGCGGGCGATCCAATCATCCATTCAAAGTACCGCACTGCCGCAGATGCCGCGATCTGTATTGACATCCGTGTGATCCGTGTGACATTCGTGTGATCGTGGATGTTGGCCATTACGGACGGGTCCCCGGCTGCTACTAGCAGCCGGAACCTGCCGTGTATGACGTGAGCACCGTTCCGATGCTTGCGGTCATACACAGGATGTAAATGTACGTCCTGGTGCAGAAAGTTCCGCCAAACCAGGACATATATTTACGTCCGTGGTCGTTAAGGGGTTAAAAAGTTATATGTACCTCAAAATGCTGGCAAACTGCAACTCCTGGTTGACCAAAGCCAAAAAAACAAGCCTTCATACAGTTAAATTAACTGCAAAAATAATATTAAAAAAGTTTTGTCATACTTTATGTGCCACGATTACAAGTTATACCTATTTATAACTATCTGATCCCAGAAGTTGGATCCCTCTGTGATCTCAAGAACAAATCTCTTGTGAGAATGGAGAGACAGTAGTGCGCACTGCCACTCCATTCACTGTTCGTAGGAGTGGCTGGAAATAGCCAAATCCTTTTTTTTTTTTTTTAACCCAAAGCCCGAAGTGGGATCTCAGCATGTCAGACACAATCCTTTTGTTCTATATGTACGTCAGTATTCTGATTTGCTATTTGTTTGCCTTCACTGACTCTTTATTTCCAAGGTATATTTTGGACATATTACACCTGTAAAGGACAGGTCATTTTCACAGTTTTCACATGTACAAATGTAAGTAAAACTGCAAAATAAAGAAAAATAAAAATCATACTACCCCCCATACCCATATATTTTGTAAAAGTAAACACCTTGCACATTATAAAAATGCTACTCTGCTCTTTATAAATACAGGCAACATTATGCAATTTTGTATAAGTTTTCTTAAAAAAAAAATGCATAAAAACTAATTGTAGCTAAAAGTGTGACCCAAGTAAAAAAGTTATATGCACAAAACCCTCCTAAAAATAAGTTCAACAAATATACATAGTTTATAGGTATCACTATATCTATGTCCACATGCACATATTGCCATAAAACCACCAGAACTGGAAAGACCAGTTATAGGCTGGGTTCACATTAAGTTTTTGCCAATACGGGACCATATACGGCTGAGGGGAGCTAAAACCGGGCGCTCCCGTATCCCAGCCGTATGCGGCCCATATGTATTGTATTTCAATGAGCTGACCAGAGTGAAACGCTCACTCCGGTCTGCTAATTTTTGCCCTGTATGTGGTTTCCCCACCTGACCTAAAACCGTGGTCTCAGGGAACATAACAATGGGAACAGTGAGCCTTAACACCCCACAGGTGTTTGACGACTCTTCGTTAAAGTTGGATGTGTAAATAAAAAAAAAATGTCACCAAAATGCTGGCTTTCCCCCCAATTTTACATTTTTACAAGGGGTAATAGGAGAAAATGCCCCCCAAAATGTGTAACCCCATCTCTTCTGAGTATGGAAATACCCCATGTGTGGACATCATGTGCTCTGCTGGCGCACTACAATGCTCAGAAGGGAAGTAGTCACATTTGGCTTTTGGAAAGCAAATTTTGCTGAAATGGTTTTTGGGGGGTATTTTGCATTTAGGAAGCCCCTATGGTGCCAGAACAGCATAAATAAATAAATAAATAAATACCCACATGGCATACTATTTTGGAAACTACACCCCTAAAGGAACGTAACAAGGGGTACAGTGAGTCTTAACACCCCACAGGTGTTTGATGACTTTTCGTTAAAGTTGGATGTGTGAATGAATTTTTCTTTTCACAAAAATGCTGGTTTTCCCCCAAATTTTACATTTTTTACAAGTGGCAATAGGAGAAAATGTCCCCCAAAATTTGTAACCCCATTTCTTCTGAGTATGGAAATACCCCATGTATGGACGTCAAGTGCACTGCGGGTGAACTACAATGCTCAGAAGAGAAGGAGTCACATTTGGCTTTTGGAAAGCAAATTTTGCTGAAATGGTTTTTGGGGAGCATGTCACATTTAGGAAGCCCCTATGGTGCCAGAACAGCTAAAAAAAAAAAAATACCCACAGGGAATACTATTTTGAAAACTACACCCCTCAAGGAACGTAACAAGGGGGTACAGTGAGCCTTAACACCCCACAGGTGTTTGATAAATGTTAAAGTGGGATGTAAAAAGGAAAAATTAGACTTTTTACACACAAATTTTTTTTTAAACTCCTACCTGTCCCTTTTTTGGAAACTCACCCTGATCTATTGTACATTGGATGACAGTTCTTCCGCCCTGAGGGGCACAGATCTTCACAAAGGGGGTTTCCCTGGCTCCTTCTCTTAGCTCTGCCTGCTGACTGAACTCGGTGGGCGAGCGGAGTTGAGAGAAGGGGACATTAACCCCTTCTCTGCCAGCTTCTATTGGCCAGACGATCGTCCGACCAATAGCAGCGCTCCTGGGGAGGTGACGGGATCGCCACCTACCCTAGCTACAGGAGGTGATTAGCGGTGTATATTACACCTCCAGTCACCTTCTAATTCTGGGTCATTGGGTCACACGTGACCCATATGACCAGAATCGCCGAGGATCGCTGGTGTGAATTCACAGGCGCTCGCCGACATGGGGGGTCTCAGGACAAGTGTCGAACAGGTACGCCCTTGGTCCTTAAGTACCAGGACATCAGGGCATACCTGTACACCCTTGGTCCCTAAGTGGTTAAATAGTTTAGGGTGCTGTGATTAGAGATGAGCGAACTTACAGTAAATATTAATTTTGAATTTTGATAATAGGAGTGAATATCAAGTGATGGGTGGGATTATAAAGTTGGGTGTGTATTAAGCATACATGCCCCTGTACAACATACACACCCTCTGACTGTATAATCTCACCCATCACATTATATTCACTCCCATTATTTCACGCCCATCGGATTGATTTCCTAACTTGTCAAACTATAAACATATGATTTAAGCAAGCAAAATGTGGAAAAAAATTGTAAGATGGGAGTTTGTACTTTCCAAAAATATGTATTTTAATAGATGTGTGTGTTAAAAAATGCTATAATTACAGTAATGTGATGACAAATTTTTGGATGAAAATTAAATGGGGATTATTTAAGTATAGAACTTTTATCTATGGTTGCTTTCATTCTGGCAGAGTATAGTTTCTTTATTGAGCCCATATTATGAACACAATACCTAAACTTCATAAGGTCATAGGTTCTAGCTGATGCACAATAACTGATGGAAATAATTTCTAACTATCAGGAATGTACACTGCTAAACAAATGTCAGAGGTAAGGAGTCAACAAAAGGCCAGTTTGGCATAGAGGGGTTAGAAGATGAGCAAGTGCTTTTCATCTCACTCGTATACTGAAAACAAATAATGATAAAAAAAAAGTAAAAGTCACAATCAAAATGAGAAAGTATGCTTTCTGATTGATGGCCAAAAATCCATGTTACCCCTCCCCTTGGGTTGATCTACAGTCATATAAAAGCAGCAAGAGGACCTCATACTCCCTCACTCTGTTTCTCCACAGCAGTTTCCCCGCTGGCCCCTCTCCTTTTCCTCTCCATGGGTTTAAGTGGAACTAAAAGCAGCATCACTCGCACTATAAGTGTGAGTGACCCTGATTCCAATGCAGGATACTGTTTCCAGCTTCTTGGTGCACTCAGGGCGATGCCTAGCATCTAGGTGTATTTCTTCCCCCCTCCCGTGCTATATAAATAATAATAATAATAATAATTATTATTATTATAACCTATCGAGGCCTATTCCCTTCAAACTGCTGACTTGTAGGGGTGGTGAAATTGGATCATCCCAGTTCATGAGATCCTTGAGTCCATTTAATGATTAGCTGCAGAGTTATACAACTCCACTGATTTACACAGCCTGCCTCTTCTGTTTGCAGTCTCTATAATGTGTCCTGAATGATGTGGCCTGACATTGCTCTTATCTATTTAAGAACATTTTATTATTAGTATGAAAAAACAGCTGCACGTTTTACTATTGAGATCTATTGTGCTCAATAATAAAACAGCCTTTTGTGCATACAATTATTTTAACGCTGTAAAATTATTAGAATTTTTTTCCAGTCTTTAGAAAAAGGCATTTTTATAGTGAGCAAACAAAGTGAAAGTGCAAAATAATATACAGTGTAGCAATAATACAAGGGTCTAGTGCAGGCATAGGAAAACCTTCGGCACTCCAGATGTTTTGGACTACATCTCCCATGGTGCTTTTGCAGCATTTTGGCTGTAAGAGCATCATGGGAGATGTGGTCCAAAACATCTGCAGTGCCGAAGGTGGCCTATGCCTGGTCTAGTGGAACTAAACACAATAAGCATATCCAAAAAGAAAAACCACTAAAGTATATTCATGAAATGCAATAAAACAATGTAAAACCACATAAACAGAACGGGAAAAAATAAAACAGGTGGGTAATGAGAATGGGATCCTGCTAAGCACTATTACCATATGCTGATAAGGCCCAATGAGCAAAAGAATGTGCAATCAAGAAATAGAAAAAAAAATTGTGATATTTGGACGTGTGTTTATGCACATAGAACATATAGTAAAGCATAATAGATAAAGGATTAGCAATACACCCAGATAACCCATATAACAGTTAAAGCCAAAACACAAATATAAAAGTGCTATAGGAAAAACCTCAGTGCTAAGAATAAAGCAGCATATGTTTTAATGTACAGAAAATATACATACATCCAGCATAGGTCCCCATATCTCAGTACCCACTACACCGTCAACACGTTTCACCGCACAGGCTTTGTCCAGGAGTCATTACAAAAGCAGCAAAAAAAATTGCCCACATTTTTTACCTGTTCAGAAATTACGAAAGGAAATTCTGATACTGCAGAGTTTCTACCACTGAAAGGATGATTTTGTCAGTGTAATCCACGCAGAATACATTGCAGTCTATGAGGATGGCAATGTCTGCACGGTCCTGATTTAGTCAGCTCCAGGTACCCTCAGAATCTGAACCTAGCCTAAAGAAAATGGATTCTCCAAAGTTAAGCTTTGTGGAGTTGCGGGTGATAATGTTTTTTTTGTGTCTCTGACATGACTGTGATGAACAGCAGCTTAGACCATATCACTGTAGTAGTATATTGTGTGTGTGTGTGTGTATACAGTGGTCCCTCAAGTTACAATATTAATTGGTTCCAGGACGACCATTGTATGTTGAAACCATTGTATCTTGAGACCAGAACTCTATGGAAACCTGGTAATTGGTTCTGAAGCCACCAAAATGCCATCCAAAAAAAGGAAAAGGTGAGTATTAAAGAAAAATAAGTAGATAAATAATACAGATAATGCAAATCCTTACATATATAAGCAATAAAGATCTGATGGAAGCTGTAAATCACTGTCTATGTCAGTGTTTCCCAACCAGGGTGCCTCCAGCTGTTGCAAAACTACAACTCCCAGCATGCCTGGACAGCCGTCGGCTGTCCGGGCATGCTGGGAGTTGTAGTTTTGCAACAGCTGGAGGCATCCTGGTTGGGAAACAATGGTTTATGTAGAGGACAGGAGCTTCTTCAGGGTCCTATACAGTACACACAGTGTCCCAAATTGAGCCACTCTTACTTGGTGTCCAAAGGAGCAGCTAACCCTGGCACAGGTAAGGAGTAGTACAGAACTTGTATTTCCTCCCTGTACTGTAGGGGGCGCTACCAGACAGCCAGTCAGTGCATGTACTTCAGTAATACAGATGATTTACCAGGAAACTGCCAATTCTGATTGGTCAGTTCCTCCAGTTGTGACACGTTTCACAGATCTGGACTGTCCGTACATTGTATGTTGAGTCTGGTTTCAAGTTACAATGGTCCAGAAAAGACCATTGTATGTTGAAACTTTTGTATGTTGAGGCCAGTGTAAGTTGAGGGATCGCTGTACATATATATATATATATATATATATATATATATCGCCATAGTTTCCTTCTATGTGAGTCATGTGCGATGTTATTAACTCTGCTGACTCCTGTACTCTGTTATTTTACATTTGTTGAACAGTTTTCTGACCCACGTCGCAGATCATATATTAAAATGTTTGGCTGCATAAAAGGGAAAGAAAATATGCATACTTCCAGCATAGGTCCCCATATCCTAGTAGCCACTACACCTCCAACACGTTTCCCCTCACAGGATTTGTAAAGGAGTCAATGCAAAAGCAGGAAAAAAATTGCCCACATTGTTCCCCCAGCAGCAGGACCCCCGCGATCAGACATCTTATTCTTTATCCTTTGGATAGGGGATAAGATGTATTAGGGCCAGAGTACCCCTTTAAGCCCACATTGTCATGGAGGCTACAGTGATAGCAGCTTACTAAAAGATAAAGCACAAAAAGCGAAATTTTTAGAGGCTTTTTTTTAGACCCCAAAAAAGCGTGTGGGAAGTTGGACTTTGGGTAATTTATAAAAAAAATTACCTATTTGGTATTGCCAAGTGTGTAATTGTACGAACTATTAAAATATAACATTATTTCTCCCATATGGTGAACGTGGTAAATGTAAAAAAATAAAAATAAAATACCAAACCCCAGAATTGTATTTATTAATTTTTTTAGGCTAAGTTTCCACTTGTTTTTTTCTCTGGCAGTTTTTGAATAGCTGCCACTGCAGTTTTTGAGCCAAAGTAAGAAGTGGATCCATAATGGAGGAGAAGTATAAGTCCTTCCTTTATATGTCCTATTCCTTTTGAATCCACTTCTGACTTTGGCTTTAAAACTGCAGTGGCCGATATTCAAAAACTGCCAAAAAAAAAAAAAAAAACAAGTGGAAACTTAGCCTTAATCACATCATACCCCTGAATAAATGAAGTAAAAAGCAATCAAAAAGTCTTGTCAATACCACAATGGTACCGATGAAAACTACAGATCACGGTGAAAAAAAAAAAAAAATATTTTTTCTAAAAAGTTTTGAATTTTTTAAAATGAGTGTCACGATTCGGCTTCCAGGTAGTGGATCCTCTGTGTCAGCGAGGGATTGGCGTGGACCGTGCTAGTGGACCGGTTCTAAGAGGCTACTGGTTTTCACCAGAGCCCGCCGCAAAGCGGGATGGTCTTGCTGCGGCAGTAGCAACCAGGTCGTATCCACTAGCAACGGCTCTACATCGCTGACTGCTGAGAAGGCGTGGGACAGAAGGACTAGGCAGAGGCAAGGTCAGACGTAGCAGAAGGTCGGGGGCAGGCGGCAAGGTTCGTAGTCAGGATGGGTAGCAGAAGTTCAGGTACACAGGCTTTGGACACACTAAACGCTTTCACTGGCACAAGGCAACAAGATCCGGCAAGGGAGTGCATGGGAGGAGGTCAGATAAAGGCAGGGAGCAGATGGAAGCCAATTAAGCTAATTGGGCCAGGCACCAATCATTGGTGCACTGGCCCTTTAAGTCTCAGAGAGCTGGCGCGCGCGTGCCCTAGAGAGCGGAGCCGCGCGCGCCAGCACATGACAGCAGGGGACCGGGATGGGTAAGTGACCTGGGATGCGATTCGCGAGCGGGCGCGTCCCGCTGTGCGAATCGCATCCCCAACGGCCATGACAGTGCAGCGCTCCCGGTCAGCGGGACTGACCGGGGCGCTGCAGGGAGAAAGATGCCGTGAGCGCTCCGGGGAGGAGCGGGGACCCGGAGCGCTAGGCGTAACAGTACCCCCCCCCTTAGGTCTCCCCTTCTCTTTGTCCGGTAACTGCCTCCCCTGGGATGAGGACACCGGGAAAAAATGGAGGGTTTCCTCAACGGCAGGCAGTACAGCAGGAGTGGGAATGGGGAGGGAGGGCAGAGGGCGAGGCCTGGCACGGGGCAGTGTGACACCAGGACGGGGGCCATGGGGAGGCACAGAGGCTTGCCTGACGGGACTGGGAGGGGGGGAGAGGCACTTCCTGTGGCAGGCAGAGTCCCAGTTCCTGATCTCCCCGGTGGTCCAATCAATGGTGGGGGAATGAAGCCGGAGCCAAGGCAGACCGAGGAGGACCTCAGAGGTACAGTTGGGGAGAATGAAGAACTCAATCCTCTCAAGGTGGGGTCCAATAGACATGAGGAGGGGCTCTGTGCGGTAACGCACGGTGCAGTCCAATCTGGCTCCGTTGACCGCGGAAATGTAGAGCGGCTTGACGAGACGGGTCACCGGGATGCTGAATTTATTAACAAACGACTCCAAAATAAAATTTCCAGAGGCACCGGAGTCCAAGCAGGCCACGGCTGAGAGGGAGGAGTTGCCTGAAGAAGAAATCCGCACGGGTAGCGTGAGACGTGGAGGAGCAGACTTGGAACCAAGAGACGCCACACCCACGTGAGCTGGGTGCGTGCGTGCGTTTCCCAGGCGTGGAGGACGGATAGGGCAATCCACCAAGAAATGCTCGGTACTGGCACAGTAAAGACAGAGATTTTCTTCCCTACGGCGATTCCTCTCTTCCTGGGTCAGGCGAGACTTATCCACTTGCATGGCCTCCTCGGCGGGAGGCCCAGGCGTAGATTGCAACGGATACTGTGGGAGAGGTGCCCAGAGATCTAAGTCTTTTTCCTGGCGGAGCTCTTGGTGTCGCTCAGAAAAACGCATGTCAATGCGGGTAGCTAGATGGATGAGGTCTTGCAGATTGGCAGGAATCTCTCGTGCGGCCAGTACATCCTTGATGCGACTGGATAGGCCTTTTTTAAAGGTCGCGCAGAGAGCCTCATTATTCCATGATAACTCGGAAGCAAGAGTACGAAATTGGATGGCGTACTCGCCCACTGAAGAATTACCCTGGACCAGGTTCAACAGGGCAGTCTCGGCAGAAGAAGCTCGGGCTGGCTCCTCAAAGACACTCCGGAGTTCAGCGAAGAAGACCTGGACTGTGGCTGTGGCAGGATCATTGCGGTCCCAGAGCAGTGTGGCCCAAGACAAGGCCTTTCCTGAAAGAAGGCTTACTACGAACGCCACCTTAGACCGTTCAGAAGGAAACAAGTCCGACAACATCTCCATATGCAGGGAACACTGAGACAAAAATCCACGGCAGAGTTTAGAGTCCCCATCAAATTTGTCCGGCAGGGACAAGCGGAGGTTAGGAGCGGCCACTCGCTGTGGAGGAGGTGCAGGAGCTGGCGGAGGAGATGGTTGCTGCTGTAGCAGAGGAAGAAGTTGCTGTAACATGGCGGTCAACTGCGACAGCTGCTGTCCTTGTTGGGCAATCTGCTGCGATTGCTGAGCGACCACCGTGGGAAGATCAGCGAGACTTGGCAGCGGCACCTCAGCGGGATCCATGGCCGGATCTACTGTCACGATTCGGCTTCCAGGTAGTGGATCCTCTGTGTCAGCGAGGGATTGGCGTGGACCGTGCTAGTGGACCGGTTCTAAGAGGCTACTGGTTTTCACCAGAGCCCGCCGCAAAGCGGGATGGTCTTGCTGCGGCAGTAGCAACCAGGTCGTATCCACTAGCAACGGCTCTACCTCGCTGACTGCTGAGAAGGCGTGGGACAGAAGGACTAGGCAGAGGCAAGGTCAGACGTAGCAGAAGGTCGGGGGCAGGCGGCAAGGTTCGTAGTCAGGATGGGTAGCAGAAGTTCAGGTACACAGGCTTTGGACACACTAAACGCTTTCACTGGCACAAGGCAACAAGATCCGGCAAGGGAGTGCATGGGAGGAGGTCAGATAAAGGCAGGGAGCAGATGGAAGCCAATTAAGCTAATTGGGCCAGGCACCAATCATTGGTGCACTGGCCCTTTAAGTCTCAGAGAGCTGGCGCGCGCGCGCCCTAGAGAGCGGAGCCGCGCGCGCCAGCACATGACAGCAGGGGACCGGGACGGGTAAGTGACCTGGGATGCGATTCGCGAGCAGGCGCGTCCCGCTGTGCGAATCGCATCCCCAACGGCCATGACAGTGCAGCGCTCCCGGTCAGCGGGACTGACCGGGGCGCTGCAGGGAGAAAGACGCCGTGAGCGCTCCGGGGAGGAGCGGGGACCCGGAGCGCTAGGCGTAACAATGAGTAAGACATGATGCAAACTATACAAATTGGGTATTGTTTTAATCATGCCAACCTAAAATATCAAGATTACATGTTAGTTTGACCGCACTGTGAATGGCATAATAATTGTTTCATCTCACAAATTTTACATTTTGGAACAATGCATGAAGACATTACAAAGTACAAAAACAAAGCCCTTATATGGGTATGTAGATGAAAAAATAAAAGGGTTATGGCTAGTAAAGGGTGAGGAGGAAAAACTAAAGTGCAACAACGAAAACTGGCCTGTTAAAGGGATATTCTGGTATCAGTTAAAATATTATATTTCAAAATGTTTTACCCCAAGATATATACTATTTACTAATATAGTGTTATCACTAATTTGAATTACATCTGACATAAAAAAAAATATTTTTAGCCTTACTCACCAAGTTAAATGCTAAATTCCTCCACCCTTCTAGCTACTCTTCTTCACTAGCTCTTACCTGCCCTGGACCTTGACACCCCCCCCCCCCACAATAGCACTGATATGGTATGTAATAAATAATTACATATATAAAACGTTAATGTATGTAAGTCAATTTTCTAAGCATGATGATACTGCGTACCTAAATATAATAGTCATAGAGTTACCAAATAACACCAGTACACAAAGAGCAATAGTTACCAAACATATTACTATTATTCTGCTACTGAGTAAATTCAGTATACCAAGACCAACATGACCAATTATACCAGTATACAAGGGACACTTCGTACTGCCACACCATGACCAATACCTTTACACCACATAGGAAATGAATAATACCACTATACAGTTAATAAATAAAATCCACTATATACAAACCATATTCCCCCTTACAATGATCATATTAAAGGTAGATACCAGCACTTCACAGGCTCTGCAGATCATATAAGTTATTACACTGAAGTTACATCAAGTGACTCACAGGTAAAGTCTTGTCTATCTGAGTCATTCACTTTTGTTTTTCCTTCATCTTGCCCGGGGAATTATGAAGACTTCTTTTGGGCAAAACTTGTCTCCACAGAATCTAATGGACAAACATTTTTGGCTCTTCATTTCAGTTCAATCTTTGCCTCTATACAAACCCTCCATCTGTATTACACTGCCCCATATGATAATTACCGTATATACTCGAGTATAAGCCGACCCGAGTATAAGCCGAGACCCCTAATTTCAACCCAAAATCCCAGGAAAAGTTATTGACTCAAGTATAAGCCTAGGGTGGGAAATACATCATCCCCCCCCCCTGTCATCATCCAGACCCGTCATTAACATCCTCATCATCATCACCGCCTGTCATCATCCAGACCCTCATCATCATCACCTGTCATCATCCCCTTGTCATCATCCCACACCCCCCTTCATCATCCCCTTGTCATCATCCCCACCCCCCTTCATCATCCCCTTGTAATCATCCCACACCCCCCCTTCATCATCCCCTTGTCATCATCCCCACCCCCCTTCATCATCCCACACCCCCCCTTCATCATCCTCTTGTCATCATCCCACACCCCCCCTTCATCATCCTCTTCTCATCATCTGCCCTCAGTGGTCTTAAACCTGCGGACCTCCAGAGGTTTCAAAACTACAACCCCCAGCAAGCCCGGGCAGCCATCGGCTGTCCGGGCTTGCTGGGAGTTGTAGTTTGAGGTCCGCAGGTTGAAGACCACTGCGGCCTTCGACATCATCCAGCCCCCTCTCACCCCCTTTAGTTCTGTACAGTACTCGCCTCCGCTCGGCGCTGGCTGCCCGCCGATGGCTGCCCGGGCTTGCTGGGAGTTGTAGTTTTGAAACCTCTGGAGGTCCGCAGGTTGAAGACCACTGCGGGTGGAGAGTTCACTCGAGTATAAGCCGAGGGGGGTGTTTTCAGCACGAAAAATCGTGCTGAAAAACTCGGCTTATACTCAAGTATATACGGCAGGTCCAATATAGTAATTAGGCTCTTGTGTGCCTCCATATAGTATTGGGTCCTCTCTGTGCCCCATATAGTAATTATGCCTCTCTGTTTCCCCATATAGTATTTAGGACCCGCACACTGCCCCATGTAGTAGTAAGGATCCCACACTGCCCCTATAAAGTAGTGAGGACCCTTACACTGGCCCTATAAAGTAATTAGGACCTCTACACTGCCGCGATATTTTAGATAGGGCCCCCACAAGAGCTATGCTTACCCGGAGATCCAGGATGTGTGTCCTGGATCCTCAGGTGGGCCCCCCTTTCCCTGTGGTTGTAGACAATGGTTTTGCCTGTCCCAGACAGCAGGAGACCCCTGTTTAGGAAGGAATGCAGGGTTTA
Source organism: Hyla sarda (assembly GCF_029499605.1). Classification (NCBI taxonomy): domain Eukaryota; kingdom Metazoa; phylum Chordata; class Amphibia; order Anura; family Hylidae; genus Hyla; species Hyla sarda. The sequence continues at coordinate 340,131,476 of NC_079189.1, read as the reverse complement.
GAGCAGGAGCTCCAGTAGTTTCAATTTGGCCTTCACATCAGCACATAGAAATAAATCTGAGGCAAAATGCAGGACCCATTGTAGGGTTGGCCCTGTGGACGATGCATCATCTTCTGTCTTAGGAGGCTTGGCTGGATCTTGTTTCTGAACTCAAGCAAGATCCCTGAATGATGTTATCACCTACTCAGTCTTGCCATATGCATACACATATATGTAGGATTTTGTTTTTACTTGGGGGAGGGGGATATTTATGGAAGAATGAGGTGTGGTTATACCATGCTGCCTTGTGATGAACAATGCCATGGGCTATTGGACAGGTCAGGGCAAGTTTTAGACTAAGTGTGGCCCTGGGCAAAATTAAATGTGGGTCCCCAAATGCAAAAATATTTTATCAACATGACAGTCACATGCTATATGCTATGGTCAGTCATTATAGAAAGACTAACATTAACAATAATACCATTATATAAGGGCAAAATAATTTGCCACACCAGAAAGACTACAATTACTAACAAACATTGACTGATACCATTATACTGTTACTGAATAAAACCATTATACCAAGATAAACATAAACCCCATACAATGACCATGTAGTTGTATATACTGTACCAGCTCAACACAGGATTTGTATACCATATAATTGATTACAGTTACAGCTCACAGATTATGTCTTTTTTGATTGGAGTTGTTTACTTTCCCTTTTCTTCTCCATCTGGCCTAGATCGCCATGATGATTTCTTCCAGCCTCAACTCGTCTTTACAGAATCTGCCAAACTACCATTCAAGGCTCTGCATTTTTCCTGTACCTTCCCCACCTTTTCATAACCTACACAGATTTTCCTTACATAAAACCCAAAATGGTAATTATGTCCTCCGTGATGTCCCACACAGTATAGAAGTACCCCCTTTTGTGCCCCATACAATGAGTGTGAAGGTAGATCACTCCATTAGATAGGTAAACAACAAACTGATAGGTAGATAAGGCTGGGCACCACTGATAGAACAGGTATAGAATGCAGCTGGCAAATGGTGTGGTAGGAGTCCTAACAGACCAGGGAGGACGGGGGTGCATCACGTGTAGATAAACAGGCACAAACACTTAAATAAAAAGAAGGATAAAACAGAGCATACATCTGACAGTTTTGTTGCCACAATGTATTCAAAGTTCATGCTGAACGCAGATATGACATCTTCCCCACAAGTGCGAGCAGAGGTGAGAGGCAGGAGTGTGCACCTGGATGACAGCCACTGTTTCACGCTATTTGGCGTTTCCTCAGGTCCCGGTGACCAGAGGAAAAATGCCAAATGGCATGCTCCTGCCTCTCACTTCTGCTCGCATTTGTGGGGAAGATGTCATATCTGCATTCACCATGAACTTTGAATAAATTGTGGCAGCAGGACTTTCAGGTGTGTTCTCCGTTTTTTCCTTTTTTTTATTGAGCCATTAGATAGGCTCAATAAAAGTAGGTAAGAAGGCTCCCCCATTAAGTTTGTAGCTAGGTCCTCCCCATTGAAGGGGTTATCCAGTCAGCTGGGGCAATGACGCTTCTGGTCACCACTCATCACTGCTTCTTCTTGGTTTCAAGTGATATTGTGAAGACCACACAAGTGCCCGTTTAGCCAATCATGAGGCAAGACACCGCTGTGGCTAGTGTATGCTGAACAGGCAGTTCTGTAGGGAACGGGTAGATAAGCAGGTAGGACTTCCCTAGTAGGTTTATAGGGGCCCTGGCAGGCATGTTTCCCCAGTAGGTAGACAGTTAGGGCTCCCCAGTTGGTAGATAAGGCTCCTGGTGTGTGTGTTATTAGGTAGGCAGGTAGGGCTCCCCAGTAAGTAGATGGGAGCCCTTGTAGGTATGTCCCCCCCCCCCCAGTAGGTAGGCAAGTAGAGCTCCCAAGTAGGTAGATAGGGCACCTGGTAGGTATGTCCACCCAGTAGGTAGGCAAGTAAGGCTCCTCAGTAGGTAGATAGGGTCCCTGGTAGGTATATCCCCCAATCAGGTAGGTAGATAGGGCTCCCCATTAATTCATTATACCCCTAATGTCAATAGGTAAGCAACCACTCCCCCCCAAAAAAAACCCCACAAAACTTACATCTTCTGCCTTACAGCAGGGGCTTCTGCATACTCTATTGTAGGGGAGGCCTACACTGGGATCCTGATGTCCTGTGCAGCTCCCAGCTTCCTACAGGCTGCAGCTACAGTCTGTAGAGTTAGCCCTATAGATGCGGAAAGCCATGGTGAGTGGTAATATGCAGTCTTGGAACCCGAGACACCAGATCTAAAGTCCTGTACGCCGGATCCCCAGGAGGCCCCCTGAGCAATTGCCCAGGTTGCCCCCCCCTAACGCTGCCCCTCGGGCAGGTAGATAAAGACAGCTGCTGGCTGATTGACTGTGTAAAGGTGTGTTCACAAGTGGCAGATTTGTTGGAGAAATGTCTGCAACTCAAAAGCAGTTCCATTCATTAGAATGGAAATATTTCTGATTACTAGTACTACTGCAGAAATTTCTGCAACTAATCTGCCACGTGAATTCAGATGGCAGATTAGCTCCAAATGAAGCATAACATTTGCAGAATGTATATACAGTATAGAATTTGGCTTTAAATGTTGGCACCCCTGAATTTTTTCCAGAAAATGAAGTATTTCTCACAGAAAAGGATTGCAGTAACACATGTTTTGCTATACACATGTTTATTCCCTTTGTGTGTATTGGAACTAAACCAAAAAAAGGGAGGAAAAAAAGCAAATTGGACATAATGTCTTACCAAACTCCAAAAATGGGCTGGACAAAATTATCGGCACCCTTTCAAAATTGCGGAAAAATAAGATTGTTTCAAGCATGTTATGCTCCTTTAAACTCACCTGGGACAAGTAACAGGTGTGGGGAATATATAAATCACACCTGAAAGCAGATAAAAAGGAGAGAAGTTCACTTAGTATTTGCATTGTGTGTCTGTGTGTGCCACACTAAGCATGGACAACAGAAAGAGGAGACGAGAACTAGACTTGAGAACCAAAATTGTGGAAAAATATCAACAATCTCAAGGTTACAAGTCCATCTCCAGAGATCTAGATGTGCCTTTGTCCACAGTGCGCAACATTATCAAGAAGTTTGCATCCCATGGCACTGTACCTAATCTCCCTGGGCGTGGATGGAAGATAAAAATTGATGAAAGGTGTCAACGCAGAATAGTCCGGATGGTGGATAAGCAGCCCCAAACAAGTTCCACAGATATTCAAGCTGTCCTGCAGGCTCAGGGAGCATCAGTGTCAATGTGAACTATCCGTCGACATTTAAATGAAATGAAACGCTATGGCAGGAGACCCAGGAGAACCCCACTGCTGACACAGAGACATAAAAATCAAGACTACATTTTGCCAAAATGAACTTGAGTAAGCCAAAATCCTTCTGGGACAGTGTCTTGTGGACAGATGAGACCAAGATAGAGCTTTTTGGTAAAGCAAATCATTCTACTGTTTACCAAAATGGAATCAGGCCTACAAAGAAAAGAACACAGTACCTACAGTGAAATATGGTGGAGGTTCAATGATGTTTTGGGTTTGTTTTGCTGCCTCTGGCACTGGGTGCATTGAACGTGTGCAAGGCATCATGAAATCTGAGGATTACCAACGGATTTTGGGTCGCACTGTACAGGCCAGTGTCAGAAAGCTGGGTTTGCGTCCTAGATCTTGGGTCTTCCAGCAGGACAATGACCCCAAACATACATCAAAAAGCACCCCAGAAATGGATGGCAACAAAGCGCTGGAGAGTTCCGAAGTGGCCAGCAATGAGTCCAGATCTAAATCCCATTGAAAACCTGTGGAGAGATCGTAAAATTGCTGTTGGGAAAAGGCGCCCTTCCAATAAGAGAGACCTGGAGCAGTTTGCAAAGAAAGAGTGGTCCAACATTCCGGCTGAGAGGTATATACAGTATGTGTGAACGTACACTAAGGCCAGGTTCACACCTTGTAAAATTTTGCAGAGTATTTTGTTATACGTGTGCATAATAATCAGTAAAACAAAAAAAAAATGGCTGCAAAAAAAATACCAAAAACAGAAAATGGCTGAAAAAATTGTGTATGAACAGAAAGCGGCTTAATATTAGGCTAAAAAATAAGCTAGAAAAACTGTGTGTGAACAAAGCCTTAGGTATGTTCACGTAGTATATTTTTCCCAAGGGTTAGCCTCAGATCTCTGTCACGTAATCTAGTGAACCGGGGCACATAAACCCATTGAAAACAATAGGGCATGCATTGAAAGTGTTTTTGGTCACTCATTTTGGTGCATGATGTTTGCCAAAATTAAAGCAGAAAACCCCAGTTTGAGCACAGCCCTAGACTTATCCTTTTTGCTTCAACCATTTCTAGCTTTGGCTAAAAAAAACAAGCAAAAACAAAACAGCAGTGCCCCTCCTAAAAAAAAAAAGAATTTTTTTTGTGTGAAATCAAGAGGATTGTATTGCTTGGCTACAAATTTCCCTACCAAAGTTAGCTGAGGCGGTACCGATAGATATAATCGGATTTTCCCAAGGAATGCATTCAAAAAGTAAAACTCTGTTCACATGTGCCATTCTGTTTATAATATATGATGGATTGGCTAATAAAGCAGTCTGTCTGGTTTCCTTCACGTGTCAGTGGTTCTGTGCTGTATGCATGCTGCGCTTCTGTCAAATCTGAAGGAATTGCTCATAAAGTATCCAACCACAGTTTGACTTGAAGGGAATGTACCACCTAGATTCTTTATTAGTGATTAGAGCCAAATCTGGCAACATGTTTTTCTAATCTATTTCAATTTTTTTTTTTTTTTTTTAGTACATTTTTATGGGGGCATCAATCCATATAGACATATGTTTTACAGCAGGCCCCATGAACAGTAAGTAGACTGGAGGGGACCCTATTCATTTCTATTGGAGAGTCTTCTAGGCATGCTCTCTCCCCAATTCATGTGGGGGAGTCTGAGCTCTGAACATCATCTATTGTGAATGGACTGATCTTGTCTTAACTAAATATGATTGTCATCTTTCTTTAAAATCCCGACTGTGATGAAAAGAAGGAGGCTGCTATATTGTTTTCTTTACAGAAATGTCAGCCCTGCGTCTGCTCCTGGTCTATGAAACGTGCTTAGGACCTGAGTGCACGTCATAGCCGGATGGTCCGGGCTGCTATCAGCAGCCAAGACCCATGGCTAATGTCAGACATCACCCATCCGGGTGTTGTCTGGCATTAACTCTTTAGGCGACATGATCAAAGTTGGTTATGTCGGCTAACATTTAAAAAATCTGATCCCGACAGCTCAGCAGAGTTGATCGGAACACCCACAGTGAAATTGTGGTGTCCTGATTAGCTGAGAGGACAGGTGGAGGGTCCCTACCTGCCTCCATTCTATTAGACCTGCACTCCAGTGCTGCACAACACTGCCATCAGAAATTTGTAGTCTGCCCCATTCCCTCCTCACTGTGGTGCACACTGGTTATTAATTCTGCAATGACTAAATAATACCACCATACTGTAAGAAAATAAAAGCCACTATACACAGACCAGTATCACTACTAATGCCACTATACACAGACCAGTATCACTAATAACACCTCTATACAAAGACCAGTATAATTAATAACACCACTATACAAAGGATATATAATTCCGCCACTCCATGAACATTACCATTATCACTGACCCACCGACTAATACTGCTATATTGTTATCAAATAAAAACCACTATAAAAAGATCAATAACCTCTATCTAGAAGTAGATAAGAGCTGAACACAGGTGCTGCGGAACAGGTGTCCCGGATCTGTGGGCGCCTCCCCTCTTCACCAGTTGGCCCAGGTGCAGGTGGTGCAATGGGGCCTGCAGGAGAAGGGTCTGGTTATGTACATGCAGGGAGCGTTCCAGCAAGTGCATACTGTAACCTTCACCTGGGGTACTGGGGTACCAGTTGTATCCGCTTGATGGTGGCCTTGGTGGTGCAAGAAGCCATTGTAGCCTGGAGCAATAGAGTGCAGATAATATTGATTAATGTTCTGCTATGGCACAGCATTGTTCAGTGTATGCAATCTAAAAATTGCATGTAATAGACCTGGGGACTGAAAAAAAGGTTAATAAATTTGAATAAACCCCTTTCTTAATAAAAGTTTAAATCACCTCCTTTTCCCATTTTTTAAACTAAATTATATAAACAAAAATAAACATATGTGGTATCGCTGCATACATAAATGTCTGAACTATTAAAGTATAATGTTCATTAAACCGCACAGTCAGTGGCATATATTTCATCACTTAATAGTAACTTACTGTCACACACCTTTGTTACAGTTCTAACAAAATATCCAAATTGCAGTCTCAATGAGGTCTGTGTCGCATGCGACTTGCAACCCATAATTCTTCAAAAAATTATTTTCTGATACTGTGGATTTAGGTATTGAGCGATTGTCATTTAAACACTTATTAAACCTTCAATTATTCACCATTTCCTAATAAAACACTATGCCCAGCAATCCAGTGGAATTTCTCTCTGATATTGTAGAAAAGAGCTGGAGGAAACCTGATGGTAGAACAAATCCCTTTTTTATTTGAATGGAGCAGAGGAGTATGAAGGAGGAGAACAGAGGGGTCTGAAGCAGGACAATACAGAGATGCAGCCCAACTGAGAAGAAACAGCGTGTGGCAGTAATAATTTCAGGGGGAATGGTGTCTGGCTGGGTTATTTTAAGGGGCCACAGTGTTTGGTAGGGTTATAATGATTATTTGTCTATATATAGTGAATGAGAATATGCTGACAAAGTGAGGAACCAATGATGTTTGAACATCAAATTCTGCATAGGAAAGATGTAAGTGGAAGAAGCCCTAGTGTCTAGACAAGATAAAGAAGAAAATAAAAGGAAAGACATAAGAGAAGACATCACTTGGGAGTCACCAATATCATTTTGCATTCTGCATGTTTGCCTCATCAGTGTAACAAATCTGCTATGTATACATATTCTTACATTTTCTGATAGTGCTCAGAATTGGAAATTTGTAAAATGCCTAATTTATACTAGCTGTTACGCCGAGCGCTCCGGGTCCCCGCTCCTCCCCGGAGCGCTCGCAGCGCTGACCGGGTGCGCTGCGATATTACTCCCAGCCGGGATGCGATTCGCAATGCGGGACGCGCCCGCTCGCGATGCGCATCTCGGCTCCCGTACCTGACCCGTTCCCCGTCTGTGTTGTCCCGGCACGCGCGGCCCCGCTCCTTGGGGCGTGCGCGCGCCGGGTCTCTGCGATTTAAAGGGCCACTGAGCCACTGATTGGCACAGCAGGCCTAATCAGTATCCTCACCTGTGCACTCCCTACTTATACCTCACTTCCTCTGCACTCCCTCGCCGGATCTTGGCCGGATCTTGTTGCCGTTGTGCCAGTGAAAGCATCTCCTTGTGTGTTCCTAGCCTGTGTTCCAGACCTCCTGCCGTTGCCCCTGACTACGATCCTTGCTGCCTGCCCTGACCTTCTGCTACGTCCGACCTTGCTCTTGTCTACTCCCTTGTACCGCGCTTATCTCAGCAGTCAGAGAGGTTGAGCCGTTGCCGGGGGATACGACCTGGTTGCTACCGCCGCTGCAAGACCATCCCGCTTTGCGGCGGGCTCTGGTGAATACCAGTAGCAACTTAGAACCGGTCCATCGACACGGTCCACGCCAATCCCTCTCTGGCACAGAGGATCCACCTCCAGCTAGCCGAATCGTGACACTGGCTTTCTGAAATAAGGTGAAAATATGGAGCTAAAGAGAATCTAACAGCTGTTTCACAGTATACTGGGTGATAGTGCAGGTTAGGAGCTTTAAAATGAAGAGTAACTAAATGTTTTTGCAGGCTTCTGTGCAGAGTTATGGATCTTTATACTTTTTTACATATTGCGCTCCAGCATGCAATGGAGACCGGGAGCCGGCTTGCCCAGCTCCCTGGCCTCCTCAATATTTTGCCCTCAGCACGCCTCCATCCTGAATATTCAGAGTTTTCACTCTCAAGTCACTAGGATGTGAGAGGTGGTGGGGGAGGTGAGCACTCTGAATATTCACTACGAAGGCGGGTTTCGGGCGGAATAATAAGGAGGCAAGGGAACTGGGCGAGCATGAGCTCCTTGCCTCCATAGTGCACTGGAGTGCAATATGAATAAAAGTATAAAGATCCATAATTCTGCACAGAAGCCTGCAAAAACAGGAAGGGACCCTTCTTTTTTAAAGCTCCTCACTCGCACACTAAGCCTGGGTTCACATATGTCTGGAATCTGGCATAGGTGATCTTAGCCTAGATCTTGACACAACTCATGCTGTAACTGATGACAACGTGCATCAGTTGTCATCAGTTGTATGGCATTCAGTGTCCATTTTTTCTGGACGCCATACAGGGGAACGAAGCAAACTGCATTCCCCTATCTGGTACGGTCCAGCGTGTCCAACCATCCAGCGTCAAAACTGAGACGCTGGATGATTGTGAACTGTCCCATTTAAATGAATGGGATCCGTTCTAAAATCAATTTCCCTCCGGTTACTTCTATTAAAAAATCTTAATCCTTCCTGTATTTATCAGCTGCTGTATGCTCCACAGGAAGTTATTTTCTTTTTGAATTTCCCTTCTTTCTGACCACCGTGCTCTCTGCTGTCACCTCTGTCCATTTTAGGAACTGTCCAGAGTAGGAGCAAATCCCCATAGCAAACCTATCCTGCTCTGGACAATTCCTAAAATGGACAGAGGTGTCAGCAGAGAGCACTGTGGTCAGACAGAAAGGAAATTTAAAAAGAGAAGAACTTCCTCTGTAGCATATAGCAGCTGATAAATACTGGAAGGATTAAGATTTTTAAATAGAAGTAATTTACAAATCTGTTTTCTAGCACCAGTTAAAAAAAATGTTTTTCAGCGGAGTACCCCTTTTGATAATTTATATCAAATTCTTTTCAAATTTCATTGATGTTTAAAGAAAACAGAAGGAGTGTCATATGGCATCTGATGGTGAATCAAATGTGGTATTTTTATTTATTTTTTTATTATTTATTTATTAGAAATTTCATAAAAATTACATCAATGCTGATTAAGATATAGACACCACAGTGTTACACTTCCAATCTTCAATTTTTCACTACATGGCTGTATAAACTAACAAAGCATTCCTCTTCCACATTTTATATTTTTTCCCTACTCCCACTCACCCTACCCCCAATCCCATTAGAAAAGGGAGAAATCAAATTACAACAATATCATGAGAGGGACACATATTTCCTAACTTCCAATCATCTTATCTTCCATAACATTGTTAATTTTTAAAAGGATTTACATAAGGAAGAATCATCTCTTACAATGTTTTCCCCCATTTTATTAAAGGGTCGAGCCCGCACCCACCAAGAAAGGAGAGAAAAAGAAAGAAAAAAAAAAGAAAAAAAAAAGAAAAGAATACTGTTGTCAACATTTATGAAGGCCAGTATTTCCGTACTTTACTCCATCTATCTTTTCCTTTCTTCCCTTTTGCCCATAATTGCTCTTTTCTCTTAACACTCTGAATTTCTCTTTGCCATTCTGCCACAGAGGGTCTATCAGGTTTAATCCAGTTATTGGAGTATTTGCAGTATTTTAAGTGTTAATGAAAACATTAAAGGGGTATTCCAGGAAAAACATTTTTTATATCAACTGGCTCCAGAAAACAGATTTGTAATTACTTCTATGTTAAAAATATGAATCCTTCCAATAATTATCAGCTGATGAAGTTGAGTTGTTCTTTTCTGTCTGACAACAGTGCTCTCTGCTGACATCTCTGCTTTTCTCGGGAACTGCACAGAGTAAAAGAGGTTTGCTATGGGGATTTGCTTCTACTCTGGACAGTTCCCAAGACAGGTGTCATCAGAGAGCACTTAGACAGATAAGAACAACTCAACTTCAGCAGCTCATAAGTACTGAAAATATTAAGATTTTTAATAGAAGTAATTTACAAATCTGTTTAACTTTCTGGAGCCAGTTGATATTCCTTTTTTTTTCTTCCTGGATAACCCCTTTAATAAGGGATTTTGGAGGGTCACAGACTTCCTTTATTACAGTATTCTTCTCCACATTGTAAAATGGTTGATTTCAGAAAATAATACTGTAGACTGTATTTACCTGCACTACAAAGTTAGAATAGAAAGCCTAAAGGTTTAATGTCCCTTTATGTTCCATACTCACTTACTTTAAGATGTAAAAACCTTTATGTAAAGCTCATTCATATGGATAACTGCTCAGACACCTGAGCACAGTTAACGCCCAGGTAGTCTCCTCCTTCTCATTCATGCTGGTAAAGGTATAACAGCTCCAGCATTACATTGAAGCCTGCAGTCACTGAACAGGGAGAGCTGAAGAACATCCGAGGCTTCTCTTTACTACTGACAAAGGGACATTTTATGATGTCGTAGGGTAAGTTTGAGTCTCTCTCTCTCTCTCTCTCTCTCTCTCTCTCTCTCTCTCTCTCTCTCTCTCTCTCTCTCTCTATATATATATATATACACACATATATATATTCATATTTATTTAGTATTATTTTCTTTTAACATACAAAATTTAGCAAAATCTCCAGTTGCATAGAGTAAATTTACATGCATCAACTAAATGCAGTTTGTGAAGCCAAAACTATCCTTTATATTTCAAACTTTCCTTTATATTTCCTCTATGTACTCCCCTTTATGTTTTACTCCTAGGCTTCAAAGACTGCATCAAAAAATGCCATCAAAACCACACGTGTAAAAGCAGCCTCAGTCTTGTTTATTAAGTGTTTTATTATATAACATTATTTAGTAAATATGTGTTCTCAGGTTAAAATGAATATCGAAGATTTTGCTTGAATGAAGTCTCATGTTTTACCTTTTATACACAGAATAAAAATAACCAAATCTTAAAAAATATAATGGAGTATACTACGTGATGGACTACAGTAGACACTTCTAGATTATTTTAATATGTAATTGCATAACTATATTTCACACGTATACAATGGACGTAATTCTGATCATAATGCCATGTTTAGAAAACTATTAGAAACGTATTTATATGAAAGCAAATGTAATGAAATTTTAAAATATCTTCAATATATTGACAATTGTAAACGATATAATTGTGTAGTCTTATACCAAAATGATTTATACATTTCCATACATGTAGTTTTGATATTACATTTTTTTTTCCCGACAAACATTAGTTTTGCTGAGAATTTATGCAATTTTTTAAAATACTTCTAAGCCCTAATGCTGTATATTTCTCTGAATAGTTATATGTGGTTTTCCTGTGATATATATATATATATATATATATATATATGTAAAATTTACAAAATTAATTTAGGGACTGTATCAATTGTGTCTATGCTTGTGCCATTATTCTCTTAGACTTATTTATTATTCTGGTGCAGGGCAGATAATAAATCTGGCCTATTCTGCGCTAACATGAACCAGAAATCTGTCCAACTGCACAAACTGTTAGACCATTTTTACTATAGTCTACTTTGGGACCACAATTTAAGACAGAATTGAACTTTGATTGGATGATAAATGAGTCTTAAATGAAGACATTATGCTGACGCGCACCCTTATTGAACATAAATTGTAAACTGTCTAGAGTGTCACAAGAAGGTGCTCTTACTGGTGTAACATTTGAATATATTTGTCTAAAATGCAATGCACCAATGTGTGTGAAATGACAAAAAAAAATTGTCCACCTATCTAATGCTACCATGTTGGTTAGAAATAGTCCACCACCAATTTTGAATACAGTACTGCAGAGCATTCTGGGAACTCAGTGTTCCTCAAAGGTTCTTTTTAATTTGTTACAATATTACACAATACATTGTAAAATGTCTTTTTGAATAGACCCTACAAATCAGACATATAATACGTGTAAGTTCTAAAGGCATATAAGAAAGTGATTTGAACACAAGCAGGTTCCGTGTTCCCCACTGATCTGCTCCGGTATCTGTAGACTTTAACCATCTCTGTGGAGAATTGATAAGATCTGAGCAGTTGTGAATGGCGAATCAATATCACTAAATGTTTGTTTTATGGTTACCGTCTGGACGCCAGCTACAATGCCATAAAAGTCAGTAAAGTCAAACAAAGGGCTGATAATATTATTTCTACAGTTACCAGTCACCTCAGTCACATGAGAACATTTGCTGAGGAGGAAATTTTTTATGGCTCTTAAATATAATTATATATGGCTCTTAAATAAATAAATATATATATATATATATATATATATATATATATATATATATATAATTATTTAGTAGTAATACTATTTATTTCAATAGATAATGTGATATATAACCCCAGGGATGTAACTATAAGTAGTTTAGAGGTAGGATTTGCACCCCAATTGTGGTCCATGAAAGGGCCCGAAGGTCTCTCTGACGATATTAGTATTATAATTGACTCATGGTAGGTGGGAAGCTCTGATTTTGCACGTGCATATTCACAAGCAGCAGCTTTGTTGCAGAAATGTCTGCAACTGTTCCAGGACTTATAAGCATTATCATAATGCTTATTAATAATAATATAGAGTGAACTGTCCTGTAAAGAATATTGCAACCAGCTGCAACCCTGACCAAGAAGACCACACACCTAGAATAATGGTGCGCATTACCGTACAATATGTACAGTACAGTAAATTTATATTTTTAAAAACATAGATATATGATCAACTTGTGGATACATATTAAATGTATAGTTCTCTAAATTGGTTTATCAATAGTTGCTTAGTGAGCGTTAGACCTTTATTATTATTCCTTTTGAAAAACTATAAGGGAAAGATTTGCACTTTTTTCAGTGTTTAGAACCAACTCCTAGTTTTGGCTAAAATACTGTTTGAAATATTGTGCATGTACCCAGCCTCATACATTATAACTATAGCAATGTTTGATGATTCATAATTATAAATTATTTAATTTACATTAGATTCTGACACATCCAGATGAATCCGAAACTAATGTAAATTTGCTCAGCCTCTTATAATGTCACAATTAAATTCTAGGGAATCTATCAGCTCTATTTGTTGCTAAGAGCTACAGACATGGTTGGATAGCTGTTAGGAGTATAAACGTAAACTGTACATTTCCCAGAGAGTGGTTACCAAAGGTATAAAATCTCCTGTACATTTCTCAACCACGTGGAAGGCCCTGATTGTCAATCAAAGAGGGACAGGGAGTCGAGGATGGGTTAGAAGGCATGCTAGGCTGTGGCATGTCAGCACTTTGGCTCTGCCTCCTTGACACTTGGCTGAGAAATAAAAAAAAATAATGTTTTTAAGTTTTCCGACCACCGTCAGCTCCAGTCAAGCTACAGTTTGCTCCTATACCCTAACAGCTATCCAGAGCTGTCTGCACCTCTTAGCAGTAAATAGAGCTGAGAGATTCCCTTCTACTTCAATTTTTAATGCTGTCCTTTTATGGTTCTATCAATGCAATTTTATGCATTTTGTTCTCCTGGGTGGTGTGGGGAGATTGTAGCTCTATGTACATCTATGTTCACAAAAATCTATTCAAAAAATCTTCTAAAATAAAAGTATGAACAAAAACACTGCTAAAAATAAAGCACAAATAACAGTATGGGAGATTTATCAAAACCAGTCCAGAGGACAAATTGCCCAGTTGCCCATAGCAACCAATAAGATTGCCTCTTTCCTTTTTAACCCCTTAAGGGCCAAGCGTTTTTCTGTTTTTGCACTTTCGTTTTTTCCTTCTTACCTTCTAAAAATCATAACCCTTTCAATTTTCCACCTAAAAATCCATATGATGGCTTATTTTTTTGGGCCACCGATTCTACTTTGTAATGACATCAGTCATTTTAGCCAAAAATCTACGGTGAAACGGAAAAAAAAATCATTGTGCAACAAAATTGAAGAAAATTTTAGTAAATTCTTCGGTAAAAATGACACTTTATCTTTATTCTGTGGGTCCATACAATTAAAATGATTTTGTTGTACTTTTGGAAAAAAAATCATAACTACATGCACGAAAAGTAATACATTTAAAATTGTCCTCTTCTGACCTCTATAACTCTTTTTATTTTTCCATATATGGGGCTATATGAGGGTTCATCTTTTGCACCGTGATCTGAAGTTTTAATCGGTACCATTTTTATTTATCAGACTTTTTGTTCGCTTTTTATAAAAAATTTTATAGTATAAAGAGTGACCGAAAATACGCCATTTTGGACTTTTGAGTTTTTTTTTGCATGTACACCATTGACCGTGCTGTTTAATTAACAATATATTTTTAAAGTTCAGACATTTATGCATACGGAAATACAACATATGTTTATATATTTTTTATATGGAATTTAGGAAAAGGGGGGTGATTTTAACTTTTAATAAGGAAGGGATTAATGTGTGTGTTTTTAAACTTTTTTTAAACTTTTTTCTACACTTTTAGTCCACTTAGGGGACTTTTAGGAGGAATAATTTGATTCCTCATACAGATAAATGTGGTTCCATAAAACCACATTGATCTGTGTTCTCTGCACTCGATTGATAAAGCCTGGTCCTGCCAGGCTTTATCATTGTCAGAGCCACAGCAGCAGCAGGACGAGAGGTAAGTCTTCCGGCTACCTCAGCATTGGATCGCTCCCCTGTGATTGCGCTGTGGGGGGGCGATCCACCCCACTGGACCACCAGGGAAGGGATAAAGGCATCTTTAGACTCCGCAGTCAGCTTTGACAGCTGCAATCTAAAGGGTTAATAGCTGGCCGTGGCTATCGCCGCATGTTGGCTATTAATGCCGGCCCCCAGCTACAGGAATCAGCTGGGGGCCGGCCTGTATGACGCAGGCTCAAGACTGGAGCCCGTGCCATACTCCCTTAATGGTACATGGATGAGTATACACATCCATGCTTGTTAAGAGGGTTAACAAGGCCCCTGAAAAATGAAAGAAGCAATCTGATTGGTTGCCATGGACAACTTTTTCTCTGCACTAGTTTTGATAATTACCCCCCCCAGTGTGTCAACATAGCGTAACAGTTCAGATACACATTTGATTCAGAGTCTATGAAAAGCTGAATGATCTGACTAGGTTCACACTGCATTCTTTTTCTGTGCTTAATGTATACCTAGTTAATCAGTTCATAAGGTTGAAAAAAGATGATCAAGTCATGTTAAAACAGAAACAGTGAAATAGCACAAAACACAATGCAAACCTAGCCTGATAGCTAAGAAAGCTGCCATCTTTAGTTGTTTCTTTCCTACTTACCTACTCGAAACTCCAGCAAAATAGAATTAGAGTGGAATATTAAATTAATGGGCATAAAGCATACATAATATCCTATCTAAAGCCTGTTAGAAAACCTATAATTTATCGGGTCTTAATTGGACCTCACAACCTTAGAGAATGCACAGAAATCATAGTCCCTATAGCAAAACCCAGAATTGACAGATCTGTTTACCCCTATTTCATACTTCTTTAGCTTCAGATTCCCTGCTTACAGAATGTTAGCAGTGGTGTTGTCTGCCTCTATGCTTAATATGTAAAGAGTTTTCACAGTCTTTAGTAATTATTCAGTATAATAAGAGTACGTTCACATGTGTAGGATTTGCTGCATATTTTTGCTACATATTTTCTGCAGCAGATTTTGCTACCCATTAAATCAGCTGCACAAAATATGCAGCAGATTCTGTACGTGTGAACATACCCTAAGACAACATATGCTTGTGGAGTAGCAGTGTCTATATCTAGTTTTCCTGTGAGTATTTAAAGGGACACAATTTTCATAAAACTTTTGACATGTCTTAGGGACATGTCAAAAGTTTTGGGTGGTTAGGACCATGAACGCGCACTAGTGACTTCTCTCTGTCACATGACCAAAACAGACTCCAACATAGACTTGCTCACATATACAAAGCATGCTTCTTCTGACTCATTCTAATGATTGGTCAGGGTCTGAACACTCATATCGTAACCACTCAAAATTAGAGGCAAATTTTTCCAAAATTCTTCATTCTGTAGCAATGGTGTTTTTCTCACCAGTTTGTGGCATTTTCCTCCTATAGACCTCCATAGGTCTTATTTCCTGCTCAAATATACGCACATGCACTTCTTTTGTTTTGGTTTTTGCACATTCATCATTAAAAATACTTAAAGGGGTACTCCGGTGGAAAACTATTTTTTTCAAAATCAACTGGTGCCAGAAAATTAAACAGATTTGTAAGTTACTTCTATTTAAACATCTTAATCCTCCCAGTACTTCTGAGCTGTTGTATGCTCCACAGGAAGTTCTTTTCTTTTTTAATTACTTTCTGTCTGACCACAGGGCTCTCTGCAGGTTTGGTATGGGGATTTGCTCCTGCTTTGTACAGTTCCTGACATGGACTGAGGTTTCAGCAGAGAGCACTGTGGTCAGACAGAAAAGAAATTCAAAAAGAAAAGAACTTCCACTGGAGCATACAGCAGCTGATAAGTACTGGAAGGATTAAGATTTTTTAATACAAGTAATTTAAAAATCTGTTTAACTTTCTGGCGTCAGTTGATTTCAATTTTTTTTTTCCACTGGAGTACCCCTTTAAATCAAGTGACAGAAAAGAAACGCAACCAAATAATACATACTATATTGGAAAAATGCAATAAAAAAACATAGCAATCTCTTGGTAAGTGGTATTTTGGTTTCAAACTTGCAGATTTCAGATTTGTGCATGTGAAATCTGTAGTGTAATAGAGCAGCAGTAATGTGGATGAGATTTTACAAATCTAGTGCACATGCTGTGATATCTTCTAGAAAAGAGCACATTATAAATGAATAAATAATAAAAAAAAATACAAAAACACATTAAATGCATGACAAGTTTTCTACAAGAAAAACACTGCAAATAAACTTTAAAGGAATAATCTTCCCCTAGACTAGTACACAGCTGTGACGCCCCCTCCCATAGACATGAATGGAGGGTGCGGGGCGTGACGTCACAAACATGGAAGTCCCATGCTTCTGAGTTCATGGACGCCACAGTGCCGGTCTGGAGATCATGGGGGTGCTAGCGGCCGGACCCCCCCTGATCAGGCATGTTATCCCCTATCCTTTTTATAAGGGAAAACATTTCCAAAGGTGGATTACCCCTTTAAACTCCCATTATAACAATTTTTTGTTTGTTTGCTAAGTTATGAATAGAGATGAGCCAGCCGAACCCGAAGAACCCATTCTTGCTCAGAACGTTGGCTCAGAGAACATTAGAAATTTTCCAGGCTGGCAATGGCACTATTGTAGGAGAAGGGGTAAGGATCACATGGTATTTTCAGCATAGGATGAGGAAGTTTGAACACTACAATGATGTCAGGGTAGCCCAGAATACTTTGCAGCTAGCATCAAGATCACATGACCACAGGTTAGTCAATCATTGCTCACATACCGCTTCCAGGCCAATTAGAAGATAGCACAGCAAAGTTTTCTGTGGCCAGATTCACGCCACATTTTGTCATGTGTATTTAGAAACTAGAAAGACAATGAGCTTCAAATAATCTTAAAAAAAAAAACCTTCAAAGGGAGAAAAACACCACTAAAATTCATGTGTAAAATGCACATCTGCCTTGAAATAAAAGAGCATTTTTTCTTTTCTGTCTCATACCATGTGAATCCACCCTGTATATGATCAGAAGATGGCATTTTAATGTCCCCTGATGAATACTTCTAGTGAGTAACACATACGAAATAAAATATAAGGCAGAAAAATGGATTGGATATTTTTAGTGGACAGTTCTTTGAGAATTCAATAGGAGATGCAGAGCCTAATCGCGTAGAAAAGAAGTACATTGTCACTTCTTTTTAGTGTGGTTTTGTGCTTCCTATTGATACTGTTGGAAACAGTATTTTCCAAAGTGAGACTACATGGCTTTTAACCCCTTCACGACCACGGACGTAAATGTACGTCCTGGCTTGGCGGGACTTCCCGCACCAGGACGTACATTTATGTCCTGTGTATGACCACGAGCATCGGAACGGTGCTCGCATCATACACGGCAGGTTCTGGCTGCTAGCAGCATCCGGGGACCCACCCGTAATGGCCGACATCCGCGATCGTGCAGATGTCCGCCATTAACCCTTCAGATGCCGTGATCAATACAGATCACGGCATCTACTGCATTGCGGTACTTGTATTGGATAATCGGATCGCCCGCAGCGCTGCCGCGGTGATCCGATCATCCAGCATGGCGGCCGGAGGTCCCCTCACCTGGCTCCGGCCGTCTCCCGGGGTCTTCTGCTCTGGTCTGCGATCGAGCAGATCAGAGCAGAAGATCACCGATAATACTGAGCAGTGCTGTGTCCTATGCATAGCACTGCTCAGTATTAGCAATCAAAGGATTGCTATAGATAGTCCCCTATGGGGACATAAAAAGTGTAAAAAAAAAAAAAGAGTTGAAAAATGTAAAAGTAAAAAGTAAAAATAAAGTGAAAAATCCCCTCCCCCAATAAAAATGAAAATTGTCCATTTTTCCCATTTTACCCCCAAAAAGCGTAAAATATTTTTTTAAATAAACATATTTGGTATCGCCACGTGCGTAAATGTCTGAACTATCAAAATATAATGTTAATGATCCCGTACGGTGAATGGCGTAAATGTAAAAAATAAAAAAGTCCAAAAATGCAGCTTTTTTTGCCACATCTTATAAAAAAAAAGTATAAAAAATCATCTAAAAGTTTTATATATGCAAATGTGCTGTAGAGGGTAGAAAAAGGGGGGAGAGCAGAGCTTCCTCTAAGGGTAGTTTGTTTGTACTAGGTGTTTCAGCATATGGCAGGTACACATGTATAGATGTGAGCTCACCTGGCTGGGTTGTGTGCCAGACACAACCACCATGCAGCGCTTGTTGAAGCAGATCAGCGGAGCAGCCTCCCGGGAATCAAGCTAGGATTCCCCTCGTCGATCAGGAACTTCAGAGAGGAGTAAGGAAAATACCGGGTTGTTCCAGGCGCATACCGCAGGGATGTGATGTAGTCAGGATGAAGTAAAAATTTCTTTATTTAGAGCCAACATCAGACGCGTTTCGAGGCTGCTGCCTCTTTTTCAATGAACAAAAGCTTTTGTTCATTGAAAAAGAGGCAGCAGCCTCGAAAGGCGTCTGATGTTGGCTCTAAATAAAGAAACTTTTACTTCATCCTGACTACATCACATCCCTGCGGTATGCGCCTGGAACAACCCGGTATTTTCCTTACTCCTCTCTGATATATGCAAATGTGGTATCTAAACAAAGTACAGATGACGGTGCAAAAATGAGCCCTCCTACCGCCCTATATACGGAAAAATTAAAAAGTTATAGGTGGTCAAAATAGGGCGATTTTAGATTACTGATTTTGTACAAAAAGTTTTAGATTTTTATTAAGCGGTACAAAAATATAAAAGTATCTAGCCATGGGTATCATTTTAATTGTATTGACCCACAGAATAAAGAACACGTCATTTTTACCGTAAATTGTACAGTGTGAAAACGAACCCCTCCAAAATGTGCAAAATTTGGGTTTTCATTAAAATTTCCTCCCTAAAATTTTTTTTGGGGTTCGCCGTACATTTTATGGTAAAATTAGAGGTTTCCTTACAAAGTACAATTGGTCACGCAAAAAACAAGCCCTTATATGGGTCTGTAGATGGAAATATAAAAGAGTTATGGATTTTAGAAGGCGAGGAGGAAAAAACGAAAACGCTAAAATTTTATTGGCCTGGTCCTTAAAGGGGTATTTCAGGAAAAAACTTTTTTAATATATCAACTGGCTCCAGAAAGTTAAACAGATTTGTAAATTACTTCTATTAAAAAATCTTAATCCTTTCAGTACTTATGAGCTTCTGAAGTTAAGGTTGTTCTTTTCTGTCTAAATCCTCTCTGATGACACCTGTCTCGGGAAACGCCCAGTTTAGAGGCAAATCCCCATAGCAAACCTCTTCTAAACTGGGCGTTTCCCGAGACAGGTGTCATCAGAGAGGATTTAGACAGAAAAGAACAACCTTAACTTCAAAAGCTCGTAAGTACTGAAAGGATTAAGATTTTTTAATAGAAGTATTTACAAATCTGAATTCGGGTAGAAAAACAGACATGGTGCACATCTACAATCTTGTATAATGATCTGATTGCTTCTCAGCATAATATCAAATGATGTATACTAACAACCTGTTAGTTTTTGATATTATGCTGAGAAGCAATCAGATCATTATACAAGATTGTAGATGTGCACCATGTCTGTTTTTCTACCCGAATTCACACTAATTTACAAATCTGTTTAACTTCTGGAGCCAGTTGATATATATAAAAATGTTTTTTCCTGGAATACCCCTTTAAGGTGAAAATGGGCTTGGTAATTAAGGGGTTAAAGTGGTCTTCGGCATGGTTTTTGCACAAAACCAATGAAGGTTCTTACCACAGCAGATTTGTTGCAGAAATGTCTGCAACCACCACTTTTAAATAAGGCTTGTAAAAATTCCATGTGCTTGAAGCTGAGGCCAGTCCATTCAGTTGAACGTTACTTATTTTCAGTTGCATAAATTTGTCAACTTGATTTAACACCTTAATGACAAAGGGTATACATATGTAGGCTGGTCGCGGTCCCGCTAAGTGCACTTCACATGCGGTAAGTACCAGCTGCTGTCAGTACCTGGGATTTATTGCTAATGACAGACATTGGTGTGATCTCTATTGTCCGCCAGTTGCCTTTAGATGCCGCGATCAAAGATCAAATGTATACAAAAAACCTCAACCAAATGTGGCATCTTCACACGATGAATGATGTAAACAGAAAAAAGTACTAAAGACCAAAATTGCTGATTTTTGGCCACTTCACAGGTTCATATATCAGAAAAAAATTTATAAAAGTAATTAAAAAAGTGTAAACAAAATTGATAGAAACTACAGAGCAAACTGCCCTGTATATGAGAAAAAAAAGTTATAGGGTAAGGGAGGAAAATTTTTAGCATACTTTTTTCTCTCACAAAAAGTCTTTTTTTAACTAGTAAAATTAAACAAAATCTATAAAAACTGTTATTGTTGTAATCATTTCACTTACAGAATAAAGATAACATGTAACTTTATCTGTAAAATGCACCTTGTAGAAATAATACCCCTCTAATACCCCTCTCCCAAAAAAATGTATTTAGCAACATTTTCTTTATTATTTTGCCCCCACAAATATAGTTTTTTCATTATTTTTTTTTTTGGTCCAACATATAACAAGCCCAAATATGGCCCTGTAGATGGACAATTGAAAGCCTTATGGCTATAAGGCAAGGAGGAAATCACATGAAAGCAAAAAAGCAAAAATAAAAAATTGATGCATCCTCAAGGGTTAAATGGGCACTGTTGGATACAATAACTTTAGATATGTTATAAAGCATGCAAAAACCAAATGTTTTGCAATTGCTTTCATCAGAAAATATTCTGTATTTCATACTGAAAAAGCCAGTCAAATAAGTGGCCACTAGTGGTCCCTCTGCCTTCTGGGACACATACCAGTCTTGCAGTGTCCAGTGGTCATTGACATGTCATGGACACCATGAGTGATTGAAAGGGCTGCAGGCAGGATCAGGGCCCTCTGTGAGTCAGTGCAGAATGAGGGAGGGAGAGGAGTCATCACAGTGAGGAGAAGAGAGGGACACATCCCATGCCGCTGCAAGGACAGAAACCTCACTGAGCAATGATGGCAAGTAAATAAAGGTAATTCTGAGAGAAGTATAGGTCCTAGCCACATATAATATATATATATTTTTTTTTGGGGGGGGGGGGATCTGACAGGTTTAAGCTTTAAGATCGTGAGATTTCACTTGATTTAGGAAAAGATGGAAAAGCAAAAATGAGAACTCACTGTGTCCTCAAGAGGTTATGATCATGAGATTCCTTCAATGAATATGTAACACGTTTTATTATATTTTAACTAAGGCAAAGTGCAGACCTGTGCAAATGACAGAAAATCATCATACAGGGAAATCAGATATGGCCATTGATTGTTATAGAGGTATGCATAGAAAAATAAATCATTAACAAGTGCTAGAATTGTCTTCAAACCACAATAATAATAATGGATTAGTAATGATTAGAGATGAGCAAATTTTTTTAAAATTTGATTTGGCCGATTTGCAGAATTTTTGCAAAAAAATAGATTTGATCTGAATAAATTCTCGGGGAATTTTTATTATTAATGTATTTTAATATTGTGTACGTGTTTAATAAAGTGTGTGTGCTTCACTTTTTTCTCTCTATTTTTATTTTTTAGGTAATACTACTACTCCCAGCATGGAACAGACTGTTCCATGATAGGAGTAGTAGTACCTTTGCTAATAGACAGATCGCCCCAGGAGTCACTCCTGAGACCCACTGCGATTGTCCTGTATAATGTATAGATGCGGGCGGCTTTCTCGCATCTAGATAGGACGATCGATCACATCGGGTGTCAGGAGTGACACCCGATGCGATCTGTCCTCAACTGCAGGTACTACTGCTCCCAACATGGAGCACACTCTGCTCCATGCTGAGAGCTGTAGTACCTGCATTAATAGACAGATCGAAGCGGGTGTCACTTGTAACACCCATTGCGATTGACCTGTATAATGTTTAGATGCGGGCGGCCGGCCGCTCTTCTCTGGTCCCACTGTAGTATGAGTATATGCCGTATATATACCTATTATTCATATTTCCCGCTGAGACCTGTGATTGGCTGCAACCATCTGGCCAATCACGGCTCTCTGCGGGAAATATGAATGATGTGAATTCTGTTCACATAACTGGCCGGCCGGAGTATAGAGCAGTGATGCGAGCTCAGGAGAAAGCTGCTCCATCTCTGCAATAGAAAGGACAATCGCATTGGGTGTCAGGAGTGACACCTGAGGCGATCTGTCTATTAGTACAGGTACTGCAGTCTGTTCCATGCTGGGAGTAGTAGTACTACCTAACAAAATGTAAAAAAATTTGAAAAAAAAGTGAAACAAATACACACACTTTATTAAACACAATATTAAAATACATTACTAATAAAAAATTACATTAATTATAAAAAATATATTATTTTTACATTTAAATGGCCTCTTTCTACATTTTTATTATTGTTGGCAAAATTTTTAGGTCCCTTCCCGCCCACATAAATTGATCCCTGTTGAAAAATTAACGTTAACATTTTTTTTTTGTCTTTAAATTTTCAGGAGCAGGCAGGGACCAGAAAATTAAGCTCTTAATATTAAAAATTAATGAGGAGTGCATTTCATAATTTTTTTTCTAGTTTTTGTTCTAAATCATAATTTTTTTAATTTTCACTTAACTTTTTTTGCCCCATTTATTTTATTTTATTTTTTTCGGGCATTTAGATGTGCTGCCATGAATAATTGTGTGGGTCAGAGACAAGCCAAAGACAGGGGACATCAGTAATTTGTATAATTACTGTAGGCAGTAGGAAAAAAAAGGGCTGAGTTATCCTAATTTACCAAAAATCCATAAATTTACAGAGACACCTGCTGCTGTCCTATCTATTGCAGAGATTCGATTGTAGGAGAAAGCCACTCGCATCTTTGCATTATACAGGAAGATCGCAAGAGTGTCGCTAATGAAGAAATTTGTTATTTCGAATTGAGTCGAAGTTCGGATTCGGTCCAAACCTAATTTTTCATGAAATTTAGAACAAATTCAACTTCATCAGATTCGATTCGCTTATCTCTAGAAATGATCCAAGAGGCATAATTTACTGCAGCCTCTTCACTCTGTTTATTCGATGTGGGATGAATTGTGAAATGTTGCATTTGTTCTTCTAAATAAATAAATAAAAAATAAACCTCCTATCTATACAACAATCAGACAGAATATAAATGTAGAGTATAATAAAGAAAGCATATAAACACAATGGCCCTCATTTACTATTGCAAACCCGACATGTTTTGTCTGGTTGTGTGCCAGGTTCTGTCGCATTGCGCCAGAAATTCTGTCTGCACCAGATTGTGCGCCAGAATTGAAAAAACCCAGAATAACTCTCCGTTTGCTAAGAAAACCTGGAAAAGGGGTGTGACTGCCGGAAAAAGGGGGCATGATCTCGAAAAGGGGCATGCCCCCGATGTTTTCACAAAAAAACAACATATTTACTGAGGTTTCATCATAAAATGTGGTGGATTTGAGCTGAGGAAAACCCTACAGATCAGAGCATGTGTAAAAAAAAAAAGGAAAGTGTAGGCAAAGTGGAAATTGTAGGGAACCTTTAGTAAATACCGTGGAAAATAAATTGTAGGGAATAAAAACCTACAAAGAAACCTACACTCCACTCTTAGCTAATCAACCTCATTGGCCCTTATTTACTAAGAGTGGAGTATAGTTTTCTGTGTGGGTATTTTTCCACAGTATTTACAAATTTTTCCTTACATTTTGCTTTTCCTTACGTTTTTTTTTTTTTTACAACAATTCTAAACTGTTGGGTTATCCAGAGCTCAAATACACCACATTTTATGTGGAAATCTTAGTAAATAAATCTGGGGCACGCCCCTTTTGTTGGGAACACGCCCCTTTTTGTTGGGAACATGACTTTTTTTTCGGGTACACGCCCCTTTCCCCTGGCAGCCTTGCCCCTTTTTCATTTTTTTGTTTGTTTGTTTTTTTGAAAAATTGAGTGATGGTCCGGTTTGACTTTTTTGGGGGCGCAAAATTAGGCAAGCATGATGTGTGCCGAAATTCAGCCTCTAAACCAGACAAAAAAAACATCGGAAACACGACAGTAAATAACCCTCAATGACCCAGATTTATCAATCTTCCTCAAACTAAAACTGTCCTGTTTTGTCCATAACAACCAATCACAGCTCAGCTTTCATATCTTAACCAGCTGGTAAAAGAAAAGCTGAGCTGTGATTGGTTGTTATGGACAAAAAACAGATAGTTTCGATTTGTCGAAGATTTATAAATTCTGGTACATTGTAATGCACTGTTCACATCTGTTTCCCATATGATTTCCATATACAGCACACTGCTGGTTCTGTCACATACAGCACTATTTTATCTTAACCCCTTACCACATAATGCCATTTATAAATGGCGCAGAGGCACGGTAGGGGTCTGAAGGGAGTTCAGCATCATACTTGCATAGGAAACATATCTGGTATCGCCACGTGTGTAAATATCGAAATTATTAAAATATAATGTTAATTTAACTACACGTTCAATGGCGTAAACATAAAAAAATACCAAAGTCAAGAATTACGTATTTTTGGTCACCTCTTATAGCAGAATTTTTTTTACAAAAGCGATAAAAAAAAGTCCCATCAAAACAAAAATGGTACTGTTAAGACCATGGCACAAAAAATGAGCCCTCAAACGTCCCCATCTACGCAAAAATAAAAAATAAAGTTATAGGGGTCAGAAGAGAAAAATTTTAAACATACAAAATTTCATACAAAAAGTTATAGGGGGAGATTTATCAAAACCTGTGAAGAGGAAGAGTGGTGCAGTTGCCCATAGCAACCAATCAGATTGCTTCTTTCATTTTCCACAGGCCTCTAAAGAGGCCTGTGGAAAATGAAAGAAGCAATCTGATTGGTTGCTATGGGCAACTACACCACTCTTCCTCTGCACAGGTTTTGATAAATCTCCCCAATAATTTTTTTAAAATAGTAAAATAAAACAAAACCTATATAAGTTAGAATAGACATAACATGTCATTTGTACCAAAAAGTGCACTGTATATACATGGAAGCCCCCAAAATTACTAAATTGCTTTTTTTTTTCCAATTTCTTCACACAAACATTTTTTTTTTCATTTTGCTGTAGATTTGGTGGTAAAATGAGTGATACCATTACAAAGTATAGTTGTTGCACAAAAAACAAGCCCTCACATGGGGCTGTAAGTGGCAAACTGAAAGCATTATGGCTTTTAGAAGACCAAGAGGGAAAAAAGGAAAGTGCAAAAAAACTAAACAAAACAAGCCCTTATGGGGTAAATCGAACCTTGGATACTACAATGGGCATTACATGGTCAATCAGATTAGCCCTAAGTGTTCCTGTAATAATTAGCAGAGAACTGTAACAATACCTGCTCACGTTTCTTAACCCCTTAAGGACTCAGCCCATTTTGGCCTTAAGGACTCAGACAATAACTCTTTTATATTTTCATCCACAGACCAGTATGAGGGCTTGTTTTTTGCGCGACCAGTTGTCCTTTGTAATGACATCACTCATTATATCATAAAATGTATGGCGCAACCAAAAAACACTATTTTTGTGGGGAAATTAAAACGAAAAACGCAATTTTGCTAATTTTGGAAGGTTTTGTTTTCACGCCATACAATTTATGGTAAAAATGATGTGTGTTCTTTATTCTGAGAGTCAATATGATTAAAATGATACCCATTATTATATATTTTTATATTATTGTTGCGCTTAAAAAAAATCGCAAACTTTTTAACCAAATTAGTACGTTTATAATCCCTTTATTTTGATGACCTCTAACTTTTTTATTTTTCCGTATAAGTGGCGGTATGGGGGCTCATTTTTTGCGCCATGATCTGTACTTTTTTTTGATACCACATTTGCATATAAAAAACTTTTAATACATTTTTTATAATTTTTTTTTTATAAAATGTATTAAAAAAGTAGGAATTTTGGACTTTTTTTTTTTTTTTTTAGTTCATGCCGTTCACCGTACGGGATCATTAACATTTTATTTTAATAGTTTGGACATTTACGCACGCGGCGATACCAAATATGTCTATAAAAAATTTTTTTTTACGCTTTTTGGGGGTAAAATAGGAAAAAACGGACGTTTTATTTTTTTATTGGGGGAGGGGATTTTTCACTTTTTTTTTACTTTTACTTTTACATTTTTTTACCTTTTTTTTTTACACTTGAATAGTCCCCATAGGGGACTATTCATAGCAATACCATGGTTGCTAATACTGATCTGTTCTATGTATAGGACATAGAACAGATCAGTGTTTTCGGTGATCTTCTGCTCTGGTCTGCTCGATCACAGACCAGAGCAGGAGACGCCGGGAGCCGGACGGAGGAAGGAGAGGGGACCTCCGTCCAGCGTTCTGAATTGTCGGATCCCCGCAGCAGCGCTGCGGGCGATCCGGTCGTTCATTTAAATCGCGAACTGCCGCAGATGCCGGGATCTGTATTGATCCCGGCACCTGAGGGGTTAATGGCAGACGCCCGCGAGATCAGCCGCGCATGACACGGGCATCGCTCCGATGCCCGTGGTTATGCACAGGACGTAAATGTACGTCCTGGTGCGTTAAGTACCACCTCACCAGGATGTACATTTACGTCCTGCGTCCTTAAGGGGTTAAAGACAATCATTTTACTGCCTCCTTGACATTTATGAAATGGAAGTTTCTGATTTATGTATCCGCATTTATTATGTTCTTTTGTTTACTAAATAATTCCATGACCAGTCATAAACTCTATCAATATATTTTTGTGACAGGCAAATTTATTTGAAAATATACATTTTTATGACTAGATATGTCATGAATAGAGATAAGATAGGAAAACCAAACTGTAGAACCAGAGTTCAGTTAGAATTTAGCAGAACCTGAAAAAATAACATCAGCCACATGGCAGAAAGGAGGAAGGATCACATGACCTTAGGAAATCCTATAATGCCTTTCACACAGTTCTCCCAGCCAATCAGAAGGCAGAATAAAGGGTGATGTCAAAGCCTTATAAAATCTTATGATGGGTGTTGGCACCATGTTAGCCTTAGAAATATAGGAGATAAGTGAAGAAGCTATGATACCTTTTCCTGGCTATGGAAGAAGAAATAGATTGCAAGCTTTAAAGGGGTACTCTGTTGGAAAACTATTTTTTTTTTTAAATCAACTGGTGCCAGAAAGTTAAACAGATTTGTAAATTACTTCCATTTACCCCTTCCCGCTATAGGACGAAGGCATACATCCAATCACCCGACACGTTCGCGCAATTGGACGTATGCATACGTCATAGCGAGGCAGCGCAGGAGATCGGCGACAGGACCCAACTGTCAATCACAGCTGGAGTCCCGCCGCAGCTGTTGCGCCGGTCTCGGCAGCATTAACCCCATAGATGCTGTGATAAATCCTGATCACGGCATCTATGGTGTTGACAGGGGGAGCGCTCTCCCCCTGTTCTCCAACGGCGGCGCCGCGATACAATCGCGGGTCGCTGTTGGTTGCTATGGCAGCAGGAGGTAAGATCATGACCTCCTGTATGCCTGCCATGGAAACCTGTGAGATCCAGAGGCTGGATCGCACAGGCTGTAGTGTCTGCAGCTCACCAGGTTATATTGTGCTGCAGTACAAATGTATTGCAGCATAGTATAACCTGTAAAAAGTGTAAAAAATAAAATAAAAAGTTCTTCAATAAAAGTATGAAGTGTAAAAAGATAAATAAAAAATGCCCCTTTCCCAATAAAAGCCCTGTATTATGCCCAGGAAAGATCAAAAACACAAATCATATACATAATAGGTATTGCCACTTCAATAATGATGTGTAAAACTATAATGTAAGTTATCCCGCACGGTGAACGCCATAAAAAACAAAACAAAATTTTGGTACAAATAGCGGAATAAAAGAGATCAAAAGGTAGCACGTAGCAGAAAAATGATACCAATAAAAAGTACAGCTCATCCCGCAAAAAATAAGCCCTTACTCAATGGCGTTGGATGAAAAATAAAAAAGTTACGGCTGTTGGAAAATGAATGGCAGATAAAGAATTTGCTCATAAAAGGAAAAAAGAACATAGAAAGCTATATAAAATGGTTATCACCATAATCGTACTGACCCACAGAATAAATATAACATCACTTTTACCGCACAGTGTACACCATAAAAAACGCCATAAATTTTACAGTTTTTCACAATATTTTGATGTTTTTCACAAAAAATGCTTCATGTGTCAAAAAAATGCACCAGTTATATAACTGAGGAATCTGTAGGCGCTATATAAATAAATAAATAAAGTACAATATGTCAGAATCGCTCTGCTCAGAAAAATCTTTCTAAAGTTATTACCATTTTAAAGTGATACATGTCAAATTAAAAAAAAGAGAGCCTGGTCATAAAGGTAAAAAAATGGGTCTGTCCTTAAGGGGTTAAAAAATCTTAATCCTTTCAGTACTTATTAGCGGCTGTATACTACAGAGGAAATACATTTTTTTCCTTTTTTTTTTTTGGGGGGGGGGGGGGATTTATTTTCTGTCATGACCACAGTGCTCTCTGTTGACACCTCAGTCCATGTCAGGAACTGTCCAGAGCAGGAGAAAATCCCCATAGCAAACATATGCTGCTCTGGACAGTTCCTAAAATGGACAGAGGTGTCAGCAGAGAGCACTGTGGTTGTGACAGAAAAGAAATCCCAAAAAGAAAATAATTTCCTCTGTAGTATACAGCCACTAATAAGTACTGGGAGGATTTAGAATTTTTAATAGAAGTAATATACAAATCTTTAGCCTTCTGGCACCAGTTGATAAAAAAAAAAAAAAAAAAAAAAATAAAAGTTCTCCATCGGAGCACCCATTTAAGACCTCTCAGGTCCCTTCATCGGGCGGGTTACAAAATCGACGTAAAAAGCATCTTTCAAATACAATTTCAACTGGCATGGTTACAAATGGGAAACACATAATCAACCCAGTGTAGGACAGTTCTTTAAACAATCAGAGGTGATATATATATATATATATATATATATATATCTGTTTAGGCCAGCACTTAAAGATTTTAATTTAAAGGGGTACTTTGCTTCTAGACATCTTATACCCTTTCCAAGGATAGGGGATAAAATGTCTAATTGTAGGGGGTTCGGCCATTGGGTACAACCCCCCCATGATCTCTGACCCGTCACCCCATAATCCGCATGCACGGAGCAAACTCCTCTTTGTGATGGATTTCTGAGCCGTCATGCCCCCCTCCATAGACTTTAATGGGTGGGGGGGGGGGGGGGGGGTGATGAACAGATGATGTTCCTTATACATCATCAGTTCTTTTCTGGGAATGTTGGTGGCTTTCAGTTTCTGGTTGTCAATGACCCTGGAACTGCAGCCCATTTAATATATATATATATTGGGTTATAGTATATTTATTTTTTGTTATAGTATATAAGGGAAGTGTGGAGTGTTGCTCTTTTCCTTCCATGAGTTGAGTTCATTCTTTTTTTATTTTAGAATCTTATTGTGACCCAAAAAAAAAAATATATATATATATATTTTAAAATACTTTCTCTAAGCGACTATTTTTCTGTTTTTGGTCATTTCTAGTCGGGAATAATAGCCCTGCAACTGATCTCACAGTGCAGATGGGCAAGATAGTCACAGCCGCAGATTACCCGCATATAAAATGGATAGAGATGGCAGAACAGATTCGCATGGTTGGAGATTTGAAGTACAGAAGAATGAGTCACAATTTGGAGAATTGAGAATTTTGAAACACTTGCTCATCTCTAAAGATAAGCAAGCATTAGTCATTCAGTGGAATCTGTATAAAGATTTCTTGAGGAAACACGGATCTGTAGCCAGGAGTAAGGAAACTGTATCCCATAAATATGCTAATTTCAGATGCCATTGTGTTTATAGAGGCTATATGATTAATCTAAATTTATTTCAGTGGAACTCGTTATACGATAGAAATGAAGGCTGATAACCATGGACAGACTGGCACAATTCCCTTCTACTTAAGGCACTATAAGAAGTTATCACCTGCAGTATGTAAGGTAGGATTCATCCAAAAAAACATTCTCAATTTTTGTATTTCCTACATTCTGTCCATCACCTACACAGTGCTGCCTCTGAAAATGATATCAAATAAGGTGTAATATATTCAATCATTTACTACAGGAACTGTCCAATCACAAATTATAATGCCCTTCCTTTGATCAGTCCCAGCGAATGGATCCCCACATAGTGGTTAAATCCCCAACAATGAGTGTCTTCAATGGGTTATCCCCTTTTTTCAGAGAACCCATGGCCGACTCCCAAAATGTCATTAAATAGCTTAGAATACCCTAATCACACACCTTTTTACAGTTTCTTGAGACATGTGGGTTTATAGTTTTTCAGACAATTTATGAAATCGGTCATATGGGCGTGAAGTTAATTTCATAATGTAAGTGAATATCAGGTTATGGACGGGATTATACAGTCATGGGGAGTGAAAGTTGTACACTGAGGGCCCTGTTCGCCTAATAAACACCCCCTGTGAAATCCCACCCATCAACTGATGTTTACTAGCATTATAAACCCCTTAAGGACCAGGCCTATTTTGGCATTAAGGACCAGACCAATTTTATTTTTGCATTTTTGTTTTTCCTCCTCGCCTTCTAAAAATCATAACTCTCTTATATTTCCATCCACAGACCATGAAGGCTTGATTTTTGCATCACCAATTTTACTTTGTAATTACATCACTTATTTTACCATAAAATGTACGGCGCAACCAAATATTATTTTATTATTATTTTCCGCAATTTAGCACATTTTGGAAGGTTTTGTTTTCACGCTGTACACTTTCCGGCAAAAATGACATGTTTTCTTAATTTTGTGGGTCAATATGATTAAAATGATACCCATGTTATATGCTTTTCTACAATTGTACAGCTTAAAAAAAATCTCAAACCATTTTAACAAAATTAGTATGTTTGAAATTGCCCTATATTGACCACCTATACCCTTCTAGTTTTTCCGTATATGGGGCGATATGAGGGCTCATTTTTTGTGCCATGATCTGTAGTTTTTATCAGTACCACTTTTGCTTAGGTTTTACTTTTTATACATTTTTTTATTACATTTTTTTGGAATAAAATGTGACAAAAAAGCATCAATTTTGGACTTTTTATTTTTTTTTACGTTTACGCCGTTCACTGTACGGGATTATTAACAATATTTTTTTAAAGTTCAGACTTTTACGCATGCAGCGATACAAAATATGTGTATTAATTATTTTTTACGCTTTTTGGGAGGTAAAATGGGAAAAACTGACATTTTACTTTTTTATTGGGGGAGGGGATTTTTTTGCTTTTTTTTATTTATATTTTTTTACACTTTTTATGTCCCCATAGGGATTGCTAATACTGTTCAGTGCTATGTATAGGACATAACACTGCTCAGTATTTTCGGTCATCTTCTGCTCTGGTCTGCTCAATCTCAGACCAGAGCAGAAGACCCCAGGAGACGGCCGGAGCAGGTGAGGGGACCTCCGGCCGCCATGCTGGATGATCGGATCACCGCGGCAGCGCTGCGGGCGATCTGATCATCCATTCAAAGAACCGCACTGCTGCAGATGCCATGATCTGTATTGATCACGGCATCTGAGGGGTTAATGGCGGACATCCACGTGATCGCGGATGTCCGCCATTACTGGTGGGTCCCTGGCTGCTGATAGAAGCCGGGACCTGCGGCGCATGACGCGAGCACTGCTCCGGCGTTCGCGATCATGGCGGCGCGTAAATGTACGTCATGGTGCTCTAAGTACCACGTCACCATGACGTCCATTTACGTCGATTGTCCTTAAGGGGTTAAAATGGACTTCACACCCATCTGTTTCTCTGAACTGTCAGAAAAACTATAAACCCTCATATCTCAGTAAAAGAAGGTATTGAGAAACTGTAAAAAGATGTGTGATCAGAGCACCTGAAACTATTTTATGACATTAACATTTGGTTGGGGTTGGCTACAGGTCCTCTTTAAAGACAGTCATTATTGATTAGACCATCAAAATGTAAGCC
This sequence comes from Hyla sarda, assembly GCF_029499605.1. Taxonomy (NCBI): domain Eukaryota; kingdom Metazoa; phylum Chordata; class Amphibia; order Anura; family Hylidae; genus Hyla; species Hyla sarda. The sequence goes on along the minus strand of NC_079189.1, from coordinate 340,098,814 downwards.
CAGAGCTGCTCTCTTGCCCATTCTCAGATCGGTGTGGAGAGAGGCAGCTCCTGTATTATTAGGCAAGGCAACTGTACGACACCTTTTAAGTTCCATGCACAAGTCCCGTTTAACAGAAACCGGCTTGTGCTCCGAACTCACTGAGCAACAAACAGTTATCTTGGCAACTATACTGCAGGACAGGCGAGAGAACCGCTCTGGACCTACACTTTAAAAACAATGACACAGGAATAGAATTGGAAATGAGTGTCTTTCATGAGCAAACCATTTAGTCTATGACCATATTTTACTTGTATTCAGTATTGTTGTAGATTACACAATCTAATAAAACTACAATAAATTAAAGCTGATAAGTAAAATTAAACCAATGCTATTAAAATTCAGTTAATCTGTTAAAGGAAATCTGTCACCAGTGACACCTGTACTAACCTCTCGGTACCGACAGGTAGTGCAGGTGACAATGAAGACAACGGTACTTATCTTGTCCCGTTCCGTGCAGGGGATCTCTGGTAATCTTGTCCATTAGCTTTAGCCCCAAGCGTGCCCCAAACGGACAAGATTACTGGAGATCCCCTGCATGGAATGGGAAAAGGTAAGTACCGTTATAATCAGTGTCACCTGCACTATCTGTCGGTACCTACAGTTTAGTGCAGGTGACACTGGTGACTGATTTTCTTAAAATTATGTTAAATATCAATAAATGCATTCACTAACTTCTTGTGTATATTTTGAGATTTTCTTAGAATAGGGTATGTGGGCTATTTTAAAAGGGACACCTATAGAACTAATAGACTGTAGGCAACTTGTATTGTGCATGTTAGGCTACATTCACACTGCCGGTTGTCTCGGGCAGTGTGAAGCCCGTTTAGCATCGAGAAAAGCCGGAGAAAAAATTGTGCTTGCACCGTCTTTTTCTCCGGCTCTTCTCTCCGAAAATAACGGCACCCGATGAACCCCATTGACTATAATGGGGTCAATCAGGACCCGTTATTGCTCGTTATGACCCGTCAAAATTACTGACGTCAAACTGCAAAAAACAAAAAAGGGAGTTTGCCAGCCATATTTGACGGGTCATACCGGCAGTGTGAAAGGGGCTTTAGGCTGGATTTGCACATAGTATTGTGGTCAGTATTTATAGCCAAGACCATGGGTAGGTCCAAAACACAGAGAAGTGCAAGTCTTTCTATTAGGGTATGTTCACACTTACAGGATCTGCTGCATATTTTCTGCAGCTTATTTTGCTACCCATTAAAGTTAATGGGTAGCAAAATCAGCTGCACAAAATCAGCTGCACAAAAAATATGCAGCAGATCCTGTATGTGTGAACATACCCTTATAGTGTTTATTCTGTATGCTCCACTCCTTGTTTTGGCTCAAAATACTGACCACAATATTGACTAATATACTATGTGTGAGCCCAGCCTTAGTTTGGTGTTGGTTTATTGTGATATTGCTGATAGAGTATAGATATTATTTATATAACAATAACTCATTGATTTGTTTGTTACAGGCTGCGAGTGTGGACATCAATGCACTATTGGAATATCAATCACTTCTGAATAGATCTAGAGGGGAGGCAAGATGTTGGCATAGCTGTCATGTTAAACACCTGCTATGCCAATGTATTGCCATCTTTCTTTTCTACCAGCACCAGCAAAAGTTTATATCAAATCATATTATTTTTTCTAATATTACAGTTCTGTACAATTGTATTGAAATAATATTTACAGCTAGTAGATGAAAGCGTTTTTGGCAACCACTGCAGTTAGTGGACAGACCACTTAAATAAAAACTCCTCTACAAAAATGGAGCAAGCGTGGCATTTAAAGGGAACCAATCATCAGATTTTACCCTACATAACGCTTGGCAAAATGTTATATAGGGTAAAATCTTTGTCCTCACCATCCCCGGGGAATGCTCCTGCCCCAAGGGATGGTGAGGATGGAAACTTATTAGATGCAACTGCTTATGGCCACATGGCACCAAGGAACCATTTCCCTGCTGTCATGTTGTCAAACTGCATATTGTAGATGCTGCAGCAAATGACAATAACAACCGTTAACAGTTGAGGACTAAATTAAGGATTGCATACGGGTGGACATCAGGGTATTCTACGCCAGTGATTCCCAAACAGGGTGCCTCCAGCTGTTGATAAACTCCCAGCATGCCTGGACAGTCAGTGGCTGTCCTGAAATGCTGGGAGTTGTTGTTTTGCAACAGCTGGAGGCTTCATTTTGAAACACTGCCGTATGATACGTTTTTCATTTTTATTGGGGGGTGGGGGGGGGACAGTGTAAGGGGTGTATATGTAGTGTTTTAACCTTTATTTTGTGTTAGTGTAGTGTAGTGTTTTTAGGGTACATTCACATGGGCGGGTTTACAGTGAGTTTCCCGCTAGGAGTTGGAACTGCAAGTGAAAATTTGCTGCAGCTCAAACTTGAAGCAGGAAACTCACTGTAAACCTGCCCATGTGATTGTACCCTTTACATTCACATGGGGGGGGGCAAACCTCCAGCTGATGCAAAACTACAACTCCCAGCATGCACTGGAAGACCGTGCATGCTGGGAGTTGTACTTTTGCAACAGCTGGAGGCACACTGGTTGGAAAACCTTCAGATAGGTTCTGTAACCTAACTCAGTATTTTCCAACCAGTGTGCCTCCAGCTGTTGCAAAACTACAACTCCCAGCATGTACTGATCGCTGAAGGGCATGCTGGGAGATGTAGTTATGCAACAGCTGGAGGTACGCAACTACAACTCCCAGCATGGCGAGACAGCCGTTTGCTGTTCGTGCATGCTGGGAGTTGTAGTGATGCAAGATTTAGAGGGCCATGATTTAGAAACCACCACACAGTCATCTCCAAACTGTGGCCCTCCAGATGTTGCAAAACTACAAATCACAGCATGCCCAGACAGCAAACTACTGTGTGGCCATGCTGGGAGTTGTATTTTTGCAACATCTGGAGGGCTACAGTTTAGAGATCACTGCATAGTGGTCTCCGAACTGTAGCCCTCCAGATGTTTGTAGGCAACAACTTACCGGCTTCCGTAGGATCGTTGCACCAGGGAGCCACACGTCATCGGCGCCCGGCGCTGATCGCCTCCGGTGAGTGACCTCCGACTCCGGAAGGATTTCAGCAGGCATCCCGATCTGGTTCCTGACCGGAGAGTGGGATCATAAATAATATATTTTAGTAGTTCGACATATCAAATTTGCAAATTATTTTTGTAAAATGGGTAAATATGGGTAATTTTTTTAGGGGATGGGGTTCTATATAATTTTAGAGACTTTCTTTTTTTTTTTTTTTTTCTTTTCATTTTACACTTTTTAAGTCCCCATAGGGGACTTTTTTGCATAGCCTTATACAGTGTGATCAGCAATCCACTGATATAGCCTGGTTATGCAAGGCTACATCAGTGAGCTGGCGATCGGCCGCAGAAGGCAGGTAAGGAGACCATGCCACTTTAGCTTACTGAACCTCCTCTGAGCTACTGCAGATTTTTGTCTGTCACTTTAGAAATTGTGATGATCTTTTTGTTAACTTTTTATGACATTTTTTCAGTTCATCAATGGTGAGTTTAGACATGCTACTTAGATATGTTTTGTTACGCTCATTGCAATGTCATTTTTCCTGTATTTTAAAGATGTCAAGTTTGCAACAATAGAGTCAAGTTTCCATGCAAGGTTAAAAACACACTGCCTAAAATGAGTTGTGTTAAACCGTACACACTTGACAAGGCTGGGAAAACTGGTTTCTGGTGACTGCTAATGCCTGATGATCTTCTTTTGTACATTTGTCTACTGGGGATGTATTCTGTTATGTGAAGAAGGAAAAAAAAATATGTATATGAAATAAATGTTAACATCCTGTTTTCTGTCTTTGGTGGAGGTAAGAACCAATGCCAATAAATATGTTGCATGTGAGAAGTGCCACTTGACCCACATTTTTATTTTATGATGTGTATGATTTTAAATATTATCAAAAAAAAAAAAAAGCCTTGGAAAGCAATGCAACAATAATTATGTAAAATATATTATATATAGACTAGTATAGTGGTGGGCAAGAACTTACTCCTCTCTTTTCCCCGTGATTCTAATATTGACCTGTCCTCTCACCTTAGACCTGATTATGTTAGCCAGCAGAATCACGTAGTAAAATTACCTCCTGCTCCTATGAGGAGTAAGGGAGAGCAAGAACGGGAGGATACAGATGCCTTGAAAGACGTTAGTAGTCCAAATGTGGATAAGAGGATATTGCGCATATGACTTTTCATGAGGGTAACAGGACTGTACTTGGGCACATGTGCTTACACTCTATGGCTGGTATTTATCATTGTGTTTACCCTTTTTTTCTGTCTATATTTGGCGCTATTTTGGCGCAAGTTTCTTTTTTTTGCCATTTGGTTTACACATTTCTGCTGATTTTGAGTTGCAATCCACTGATTTTGACAATACACATGATATGGAAAGGTTTTATGAACTGCCAAAACCTCCAAAAACCTACACCAGCCCAGACTTAGCTTTTTGGTGTATGTGAAGAGTTCAATTTCAGAAAATGTGACCTGCACAAAATGTATCAAATGCCCTGCGACCATTAAATAAATGTGGTGCTCCTACACATTACCAGCACACAAAAAAAGTGTAGAAAAATGCTTCACTTACACCTACAATGATGAATGCTTCACTTACACCTACAATGATAAATGCTTCACTTACACCTACAATGATAAATGCTTCACTTACACCTACAATGATAAATGCTTCACTTACACCTACAATGATAAATGCCGGCCAATATGAGGGCATCTGAGTGCGCTTTGGGGGCCATATATAGCTGCTCTCTATGATCTCCGAGACATGTATTTAGCACTGTGTTATTGGATGTCTGTGGTTGTCATATAACCAGCTATCATTGTATGAGGTGTTGCGACGATGATTTAATTTACACCCTGCACCTGTCACAATCAGAGGGATCAGCAAGAGCAGCTCAAAAAGCACAACACAAGAATACGCCCCCACTCTGCTGTAGGTTGCATTCTGCCTTTTTGACATCTCCTATTTGCTATAAAAAAAAAATACTAGACTAGGGATACATGGCTCCATCACAACTAATGAAAGTAAATGAGGTCATGTTACCCGCATGTTGCTGCAACCAGAAATTCATCCTGGATCCTGGATGGATTACTGGTGGCTTTTTGGTTGCGCCAACTTACACAAGACTGCATTCACTTACATTAGCTGCGTAACATCCATTAATGTGCTGGGGTTACCATCTCTGGACTAGCACTATCATTTGGCAAATAGTATATTCATATATAATATTTCCAGACATAAGGTATAGTACACGAGTTAAATGTAACTTGTTCTAAAATTTGTGACTGTGCTCTCTTTTTGTAAAATGTCATTTTTATGACATTATTGATGAATGTTCCCCTTTTGTTAAGCACTTAAACAAACTCAATGTTATTTCCCCAGTAGTTAATAACTGATGATTTATTGCTTTGAAATAGTTATTTTTACATGACTGCAAAAGACTTTGTAGACTTTGAAACTAAGTAAACCCATTAACCTAAAGAGGAACTTATTAGCAACCATGTTTATCTCATTTCCAATGTATTGCATGGTAGTAGTTAGGCTGTGTTCACATGGTGTAGTTGAATTAATAGCTTAAAATAGACATAAGGTTAAAATACATTAAAGGGGTTGTTACGCCTAGCGCTCCGGGTCCCCGCTCCTCCCCGGAGCGCTCACGGCGTCTTTCTCCCTGCAGCGCCCGGTCAGTCCCGCTGACCGGGAGCGCTGCACTGTCTTGGCCGTTGGGGATGCGATTCGCACAGCGGGACGCGCCCGCTCGCGAATCGCATCCCAGGTCACTTACCCGTCCCGGTCCCCTGCTGTCATGTGCTGGCGCGCGCGGCTCCGCTCTCTAGGGCGCGCGCGCGCCAGCTCTCTGAGACTTAAAGGGCCAGTGCACCAATGATTGGTGCCTGGCCCAATTAGCTTAATTGGTTCCCACCTGTTCCCTGGCTATATCTAGTTTCCTCCCTTGCACTCCCTTGCCGGATCTGTTGCCTTGTGCCAGTGAAAGCGTTTAGTGTTGTCCAAAGCCTGTGTACCTGAACTTCTGCTACCCTTCCTGACTACGAACCTTGCCGCCTGCCCCCGACCTTCTGCTACGTCTGACCTTGCCTCTGCCTAGTCCTTCTGTCCCACGCCTTCTCAGCAGTCAGCGAGGTAGAGCCGTTGCTAGTGGATACGACCTGGTTGCTACTGCCGCAGCAAGACCATCCCGCTTTGCGGCGGGCTCTGGTGAAAACCAGTAGCCTCTTAGAACCGGTCCACTAGCACGGTCCACGCCAATCCCTCGCTGACACAGAGGATCCACTACCTGGAAGCCGAATCGTGACAGTAGATCCGGCCATGGATCCCGCTGAGGTGCCGCTGCCAAGTCTCGCTGACCTTACCACGGTGGTCGCTCAGCAATCGCAGCAGATTGCCCAACAAGGACAGCAGCTGTCGCAGTTGACCGCCACGTTACAGCAACTTCTGCCTCTGCTACAGCAGCAACCATCTCCTCCGCCAGCTCCTGCACCTCCTCCGCAGCGAGTGGCCGCTCCTAGCCTCCGCTTGTCCCTGCCGGACAAATTTGATGGGGACTCCAGACTCTGCCGTGGATTTTTGTCTCAGTGTTCCCTGCATATGGAGATGATGTCGGACTTGTTTCCTTCAGAACGGTCTAAGGTGGCGTTCGTAGTAAGCCTTCTCTCAGGAAAGGCCTTGTCTTGGGCCACACCGCTCTGGGACCGCAATGATCCTGCCACAGCCACAGTCCAGGCCTTCTTCACTGAACTCCGGAGTGTCTTCGAGGAGCCAGCCCGAGCTTCTTCTGCCGAGACTGCCCTGTTGAACCTGGTCCAGGGTAATTCTTCCGTTGGCGAGTATGCCGTACAATTCCGTACTCTTGCTTCAGAATTATCCTGGAATAACGAGGCTCTCTGCGCGACCTTTAAAAAAGGCCTATCCAGTCGCATCAAGGATGTGCTGGCCGCACGAGAGATTCCTGCCAATCTGCAAGAACTCATCCATCTAGCTACCCGCATTGACATGCGTTTTTCTGAGCGACACCAAGAGCTCCGCCAGGAAAAAGACTTAGATTTCTGGGCACCTCTCCCACAGTATCCGTTGCAATCTACGCCTGGGCCTCCCGCCGAGGAGGCCATGCAAGTGGATAAGTCTCGCCTGACCCAGGAAGAGAGGAATCGCCGTAGGGAAGAAAATCTCTGTCTTTACTGTGCCAGTACCGAGCATTTCTTGGTGGATTGCCCTATCCGTCCTCCACGCCTGGGAAACGCACGCACGCACCCAGCTCACGTGGGTGTGGCGTCTCTTGGTTCCAAGTCTGCTCATCCACGTCTCACGGTACCCGTGCGGATTTCTTCTTCAGCCAACTCCTCCCTCTCAGCCGTGGCCTGCTTGGACTCCGGTGCCTCTGGAAATTTTATTTTGGAGTCGGTTGTTAATAAATTCAGCATCCCGGTGACCCGTCTCGTCAAGCCGCTCTACATTTCCGCGGTCAACGGAGCCAGATTGGACTGCACCGTGCGTTACCGCACAGAGCCCCTCCTCATGTCTATTGGACCCCACCTTGAGAGGATTGAGTTCTTCATTCTCCCCAACTGTACCTCTGAGGTCCTCCTCGGTCTGCCTTGGCTCCGGCTTCATTCCCCCACCATTGATTGGACCACCGGGGAGATCAGGAATTGGGACTCTGCCTGCCACAGGAAGTGCCTCTCCCCCCCTCCCAGTCCCGTCAGGCAAGCCTCTGTGCCTCCCCATGGTCCCCGTTCTGGTGTCACACTACTCCGTGCCAGGCCTCGCCCTCTGCCCTCCCTCCCCATTCCCACTCCTGCTGTACTGCCTGCCGTTGAGGAAACCCTCCATTCTTTCCAGGTGTCCTCATCCCAGGGGAGGCAGTTACCGGACAAAGAGAAGGGGAGACCTAAGGGGGGGGGTACTGTTACGCCTAGCGCTCCGGGTCCCCGCTCCTCCCCGGAGCGCTCACGGCGTCTTTCTCCCTGCAGCGCCCCGGTCAGTCCCGCTGACCGGGAGCGCTGCACTGTCTTGGCCGTTGGGGATGCGATTCGCACAGCGGGACGCGCCCGCTCGCGAATCGCATCCCAGGTCACTTACCCGTCCCGGTCCCCTGCTGTCATGTGCTGGCGCGCGCGGCTCCGCTCTCTAGGGCGCGCGCGCGCCAGCTCTCTGAGACTTAAAGGGCCAGTGCACCAATGATTGGTGCCTGGCCCAATTAGCTTAATTGGTTCCCACCTGTTCCCTGGCTATATCTAGTTTCCTCCCTTGCACTCCCTTGCCGGATCTGTTGCCTTGTGCCAGTGAAAGCGTTTAGTGTTGTCCAAAGCCTGTGTACCTGAACTTCTGCTACCCTTCCTGACTACGAACCTTGCCGCCTGCCCCCGACCTTCTGCTACGTCTGACCTTGCCTCTGCCTAGTCCTTCTGTCCCACGCCTTCTCAGCAGTCAGCGAGGTAGAGCCGTTGCTAGTGGATACGACCTGGTTGCTACTGCCGCAGCAAGACCATCCCGCTTTGCGGCGGGCTCTGGTGAAAACCAGTAGCCTCTTAGAACCGGTCCACTAGCACGGTCCACGCCAATCCCTCGCTGACACAGAGGATCCACTACCTGGAAGCCGAATCGTGACAGGGGTACTCCGGCCCAAATACATCTTATCCCCTATCCAAAGGATGTATGATTGTGAGGGTCCCGCTGCTGAGGACCCCACAATCTGTCATTCTGCACCCCCCTTTGTGAGCTCTCCTCAGTGTTGGAGGCTACAAGTGTAAAGCGTGACGACTACGGGGCCGGAGTATCGTGATGTCACGGCTCCGCCCATGTGTGACATCATGCCCCGCCCCTCAATGTAAGTCTATGGTAGGGGGTGTGATGGCTTCACACTCGGAGCCTCCGCCACTGCAAAGAGCTCACAAAGGTGGGTGCAGAATGACAGATTGCAGGGGTCCCCAGTGGCAGGACCCCTGCGATCATACATCTTCTACCCTTTCCTTTGGCTAGGGGATACGATGTATTAGGACCGTAGTATAGGGTACCTTCACACATACAAGATCCTGCGCAGTTTTGATGCGCAGGATTTGTAACTGCAGATTAGAAGCTGTGCTTAGTCATTTAGTTTACATTTAAATCTGCAGCAGAAAATCCTGTTCATCAAATCCTGTGCATCAAATCTGCATACGTGTGAATGTACCCTTAGGGTACGTTCACACGGATGGATTTTTTTGCTACTTTTCCACTGCGTATTTGAAAGTGGGCAGGCTCTTCTCGGCTTCCCGCAGCAGATTTTCCGCAGCAGAATTTATGCTGCGGAAAATCCGTCACAAGCCCCAGTGAAGTCAGTAGGGACTGCGGCGGAAAACCCGCAAAAAAATCCACTCGTGTGAACGTACCCTTAAAGTGAAAATCTAAGCTCTTATTGAGGCTGTATTAAGGATCATTTACTCTATTTATACAATTTTTTTTAATCATCACTTTGGCTCAGTCCTTTATTCAGGTGAAGTAGTCAGTAGTGGCAGCCTGGGAAGAGAGGTGGAGGCCTATTTTAGACTACTCACATTCACTGTAGGCATTTTAATTAAAACCGGCCCCACAAAATAATGGCCAGCCAAAATAGAAGATTTTGGCCACAAATTATGAGCGAATAATTGACAGAAGTCTGCCGAAAATCGTAATGGTCCACAGTGCCTGCCGTAGAACTGCTAGTAGCACACTCAAAGACACAACAGTACCCCAACTAGCAGACCTGACTTTCCTTCTCTACATTTATGTTGTCTTCTTCTGCCCCATGCATGATGTAACTAAAGTGCTGACAGATTTGCTCTAAAGTAATCTATGATTGATTGTTTCTTCTAGCAAACAAGTGTCTCAAGGGGCACTTTCTCACAGAGCAGCTCATAAGTATAATAGAAAACAGCACTTCATGAGGCAAATGCATATCTACTGATACACAAATAAAATGTAGTACAGTGAAACCTCCCAAGAAGACCACCCTTTTAAGAAGACCCTGTACCATCTAGATACCTTTTTCAGTACCAATTTTTCTCCTATTATAGTCTATTGAAGCATTTCCAGCACCAGCGAGTGTAATTCAATATATGAATAAAGGTTGTCAAAGATGCATGATGTGCAACCCATATCATGCTGCATTGGGAAGATAAGTCATGCTGAAGAACCAGGAAAGATAGATGGAGCAATGCAGGGGACCAAGAGCAAGAGGGGGATCCATGTTGGAAGTTAGTTATAAATGGGGGAACCATCCTAAAAATAAAATATGAGAGGAGAAGTCATGTTAAGGGCCAGGAATGAGAGAAGGAGACATGCTGAGGGAGCCATGATGGTGCCCAGGAATGTGATGGGGACCTACACATGGGGCCAAGAATGGGAAGGGAGTAATGCTGAGTGCAAGAAATGAGAGAAAAGCCATGCATGCATAAAGAATGAGATTAGATTGGATATGCAGGGGATTCAAAATTAAACGGGGATGCATGCTGTAGTGTAGGAATGAGATAAGAGCCATGTGGGGGACCTAAAAAGGGATGGGGATCCATGCTTGTAACTAGGGATCCATGCTGGGGACCCAAAATGACATAGGAAGCCATGTTAGGGACCAGGACTGAGATGGAAAGCCATGCTTAGGACCAGTGATTAGAAAGGTTGTTAAGTATCCAGACTCTTTATTCAGTACTTTGCTGAAGAACCTTTGGCAGTAATTATAGCCTCCAGTCTTCTTGGGTATGATGCCACAAGGTTTGCCCTTCTGGATTTAGGGATTTTCTGCTATTCTTCACTGCAAGCTCTGTCAGGGTGGATGGAAAACCATTGGTGGAAGGCATTTTCAAGCCTCTTCAGAGATATTTGATTGGGTTTAAGTCAGGGCTCTGTCTGGGCCACTGGGACATTCACAAAATTATCCTTGAGTCATTCCTGTGTTGTATTGGCTGTGTGCTTAGAATCATTGCCTTGTTGAAAGGTAGGCTTATGGCCCAGTCTGAGGTCCAGAGCACTTTGGATCAGGTTTTCATTAAAGTTTTGTAAAAAAAAACGTATTTCCTATCCACGGGCCCCCCGCAATCCCCTGTATGGAGCCACAGTTCTCCTCCACAGCGGCGCTTTGTGACCCCCACCCAAAGCGGGGGCCGCCACGTCCCCTCCGTATAGCTCTATGGGAGAGCCAAAGATAGCCGAACGGCTCTCCCATAGAGCTATATGGAGGGGGCGTGATGACCCCGCATCGGGTGAGGGTCATGATGCTCCACTGGGGAGGAGAGTCGGGGCTCCATACAGGAGATCGCGGGGGGCCCTAGCGGTTCTAAAACTTATCCCCTATCCTGTGGATATGGGATAACTTTTTTCCACAACACTTCTCCTTTAAGAATATCTCTGTACTTTGCTCCCAACAGCTTTTATTCATGACCAGTCCCATGTCCCAGCAGCTTAACCCCTTAATGACCAAGCCCATTTTCACCTTTTTTTCCACCCTTTTTTTCACCTTTTTTTAGGGAGGAAATTTAAATGAAAACCACAATTTTGCACATTTTGGAGGTTTTTGTTTTCACACTGTACACTTTATGGTAAAAATTATAGGTGTTCTTTATTCTGTGGGTCAATACGATTAAAATGATACCCATGGTTAGATACTTTTATATTTTTGTACCGCTTAAAAAAATCTAAAACTTTTTGTACTATTAACTAAAACTATTTTGACCACCTATAACTTTTTCATTTTCCATATATAGGGCGGTATGAGGGCTCATTTTTTGTGCTGTCATCTGTACTTTTTTTAGATACCACAATTGCATATATAAAACTTTGAGATCATTTTTTATAAATTTTTTTGAATAAAATGTGACAAAAAAGCAGGATTTGTGGACTTTTTAAAATTTTTTACGTTTACGCCATTCACCGTACGGGATATTTAACATCATATTTTGATAGTTCAGACATTTACGCATGCGGTGATACCAAATATGTTTATTAAAAAAAATGTTTACGCTTTTTGGGGGTAAAATGGGAAAAACTGACAATTTTCATTTTTATTGGGGGAGGGGATTTTTCACTTTTTTTCCAACTTTTTATTTTTACATTTTTCAACTTTTTTTTTTACTTTTTATGTCCCCATAGGGGACTATCTATAGCAATAGTTTGATTGCTAATACTGTGCAGTGCTATGCATAGGACACAGCACTGCTCAGTATTATCGGTGATCTTCTGCTCTGGTCTGCTCGATCACAGACCAAAACAGAAGATCCCGGGAGACGGTCAGAGCTAGGTAAGGGGACCTCCGGTTGTCATGCTGGATGATCGGATCCACGCGGCAGCGCTGCGGGCGATCCGATGATCAATTGTAATAGGTTAAGTGTACATAAACAACCTGTCAGTTTCCCTAAGCAATCAGGGTTGCCCCCTCCATTCATAATGGCTATGTACTAGCCATCACACCCCCTTTCACAGACAGGAATGGAGGGGGTGTCATGTCATGAACACGAACGCTTTAAAGGGGTACTCTGCTGTTAGAAATCTTATCCCCTATCCAAAGGATAGGGGATAAGATGTCTGATCGCAGGGGGCCCGCCGCTGGGGACCCCCGCGATCCCCCCTGCAGCAGCCCGTACCTCAGCAGCACGGAGATAACTTTGCTCTGAGGCTGATGACGGGTAGTGCAGGGGGACGGGGCTTTGTGATGTCATGGCCCCGCCCCCTCGTGACGTCACGTCAGGCTGTTGCTGCTTGGTTGGTATCTGGCTGAGAATAAAACTAGGGGGAAACCCTATGCATTTTTTTACTTTCAATGGTTTTTTATTGGTTTTATAAAACAGTATAGAAAAGAACAATATTAAAATGCACCAATAGCGCAGTGCAGTAATAGAAGAACAAAACTAACATAAAGAAAACACCGTTTCCATAACAGTAATGGTCCAGAAGCGAGAAATTTGAGTATTGTAGTCCAGTCCATGTACTGAAGCAAAACCAATTACATGAGTAAAATGTGAACAATGGAGTATAAAACCGCAAAAGAAGTTATAATTGGCATATCATTGAGAAATTAAACTAATGGTCGCGCACCCTATGGCAATCTGAGAAGACCACACTCTAGATATCAATACAATGTTTTGAGGCTATCCAAGGCTGCCACCTTTTTGTGAAAGATTTGTAGTTTCCAGAACCTAAGGTTATATTTTTTAAAGAATAGGTTGTGTTTATTTTGCCTATGATTATATCAGAACTAGGTATAAGTGCGGTCTTCCAATTATTCGTGAGCGCAACTTTTACTATTATGCATATAATACCAAGTATATCTCTATGTTGAGGTATGATCTCATCAAGACCCACAAATAATAAGGCTAATTGTGGCGACCAATTCGACGTGGCTATTCCGAAAGAGTGGAGCAGACGTTTACAGGTCACCCAGAGAGACTGCATGACCGGACAAGCCCAAAGTATATGGAAGAGGGTGCCCCTGTGACCACATTTGCACCAGCACCTGTCAGAGGTGCCCGGGAATGCTTTGTCTAGCTTAACTGGGGTATAGTACCACATCAGAATAATTTTGTAAGCACTCTGCAGGTGCAACAAGCATTGTAGGGCCCTATGTAGGTGTTTAAAAGTGAGACTCCATTGTGTGTACGTGAAGGTGGCTCCCAACCTATGCATTTTTTGCATAAATAATAAAATATTTTTTCTCTCTCTTTTATGGTGTCGTTGTTGTTGTTGTTTTAATATGATTTTGAAATGATGTAAGGGGGGGGGGGCAGGGGACACCTGATATAAAGCAAACTTAAAACTTAGATATTAAGATTGATGGTAAAACTAATAGTAATAGAATGGTGGATTGGGGGTAAAGATGGGTGACCCCCCCCGTTGCTTACCCTCTCGGGAGGTACATGTAAAGAGGGGAAAGGGAAGGGGGGAGGAGGGGCTGGGGGGGATCTTAAATATATCCGTTTGCTGTAATGTTTCACAATGTTAAATTTTTTACAAGGAAAAAGGAATTAAAAAAAAATTTAATATAAAAAAAAACACAAAAAAAACGCTTATGGGGCCCCCTTTTTTTATTCTCAGCCAGATACCAACCAAGCAGCAACAGCCTAACGTTACCAGGGTGGGTGAGGACTGTTGTTACTGGCCCTCCCCAGCCTAAATAATGCCAGCCTGTTACCGCCTAGGCCCAGGAGCACCAATTTTGATGCTCTGGCCTGTTGGTTCCAGCTCTTCCTGGCACCCCTGTGGTGGTGAATACCAGGGTAATAATTGGGGGTTAGTGCTAGCTGTTTTTGTGGCTAATGCTAAGTTCCGGCTTAGTAATGGACTCCGTCTATAAGATGGCTGCCACTACTAAGCCTGTCAAGTAAATAAAAAAATAAATAAAAAGCAACACATTTAAAAAAAAAATTATTCCAAAAACACTCCCCCCACAAGCCTTCATTAACCATTTTATTAACATTAACCCAGTGGCGTTGCGACCCGGGTGCGGGGGGTGCGGCCCGCACCGGGTGACGCCAACCTAATGGGGTGACACCAAGACTCTCCGCAGCACCCACCCCCCCTCCCCAGCTACACCGACACCCCCCATCTGTGCCCGACCGGCCTCCCATCCGTCAGCACCCCCCCCCCCCCGCCTTCACCTGCGCTGTGTGTGCGGTGCGCCCGTCCGTCAGCAACCCCCCCCCCTTTCACCTGCACTGTGCGCCCGTCCGTCATCATCCCCCCCCTCACCTTCACCAGCACTGTGCCCGGCCTCCGCTCCCACGTCTGTGCCAGCCTGACGTCAAACCGCATGGCCGAACAGGAGGACGTCAGTTACGTCACTCGCAGGGCGCCCGGTGAGAAGGAGCGCTGCGCTGGATGGGTGAGTGTGTGTCTGTCTGTCTGTCTGTCTCTATCTATGTTTGTGTGTGTGACTCTGTGTGTGTGACTGTGTGTGTATGTGACTCTGTGTGTGTGACTGTGTGTGTGTGACTGTGTGTGACTCTCTGAGTGTGTGTGTGTGACTCTGTGTGTGTGTGTTTGTGCGACTCTGCGTTTGTGCAACTCTGTGTTTGTGTGACTCTGTGTGTGTGACTGTGTGACTCTGTGTGTCTGTGAGTGTGTGTCTCTCTGACTGTGTGTGTGTTTGTGTGTGTGTCTCTCTGTGTGTTGTCAGCGATCTAATGTGGGGGGACTTTGACCCATTGTGGGGAACCTGCAAGGGAACCTGCGGCCTAATGTGGGGAAACTACTACCAAATGTGCGGAGTCTATGCTACCTAATGTGGGGAGTCTATGCTACCTAATGTGGGGAATCTGTGCTACCAAATGTGGGGAGTCTATGCTACCTTATGTGGGGAGTCTATGCTACCTTATGTGGGGAATCTGTGCTACTGAATGTGGGGAATCTATGCTACCTAATGTGGGGAAACTGCCACCTAATGCGGGGAATCTGTGCTACCTAATGTGGGGAAATAGCTACCTAATGTGGGGAATCTGTGCTACCTAATGTGGGGAAATTGCTACCTAATGTGGGGTAACTGGTACCTACCTAATGTTGGGGAACTGGTACCAAATGTGGGGAATCTATGCTGCCTAATGTGGGGAAAAGATGCTACTTAATGTGGGGAAACTGCTACCTACCTACCTAATGTGGGGGAACTGCTGCCTACCTAATGCTCCCCCCTGGCAGTAGCACCCTCATCATCCACCAGCAACCCCCCCCCCCCCAGCAGCACCTCAATCAGCAGATCCTTATGGTGGATGATGGCGGTGCTCCTGCCAGGAGGATGATCCTGCTGATGGATGATGGGGGTGATACTGCGAGGGGGCATGGCCAGTAGCACCCTAATCATCCTCCAGCAACACCCCCCCCCCAGTAGTAGCGCCCCCATCATCCACTAGCATCACCACCAATACCCCCCTCCCGTGGTAATAGCATAAGCTAACGGATGTT
The DNA here is from genome assembly GCF_029499605.1 of Hyla sarda. Taxonomy (NCBI): domain Eukaryota; kingdom Metazoa; phylum Chordata; class Amphibia; order Anura; family Hylidae; genus Hyla; species Hyla sarda. The sequence goes on along the minus strand of NC_079189.1, from coordinate 340,082,805 downwards.
GAGGGGTGTCACTGCGGTTGTGGTATTATATTCAGAGGGTGCACTGTATGGCAACGTTATATTCAGAGGGCGCAGTTTGTGGTAGTATTATATTCAGAGAGCGCTGTGTGTGGTAGTATTCTATTCAGAGGGCGCAGTTTGTGGTAGTATTATATTCAGAGGGTGCAGTGGGTGGTATTATATTCAGAGGGCGCAGTTTGTGGTAGTATTATATTCAGAGGGCGCAGTGGGTGGTAGTATTATATTTAGAGGGCACAGTTTGTGGTAGTATTATATTCAGAGGGCGCAGTGGGTGGTAGTATTATATTCAGAGGGTGCAGTTTGTGGTAGTATTATATTCAGAGGGCGCAGTTTGTGGTAGTATTATTAGAGATGAGCGAACAGTAAATTTGATTCGTCACGAACTTCTCGGCTTGGCAGTTGATGACTTATCCTGCCTAAATTAGTTCAGCCTTCAGGTGCTCCGGTGGGCTGGAAAAGGTGGATACATTCCTAGGAAAGAGTCTCCTAGGACTGTATCCACCTTTTCCAGCCCATGGGAGCACCTGAAAGCTGAACTCATTTATGCAGGAAAAGTCATCAACTGCCGAGCCGAGAAGTTTGTGACGAGTTGAATTTACTGTAGTTTGCTCATCTCTAAGTATTATATTCAGAGGGCGCAGTGGGTGGTAGTATTATATTCAGAGGGTACAGTATGTGACGGTATTATATTCAGGGTACAGTATGTGGCAGATTTATATTCAGAGGGTACAGTATGTGGCAGATTTATAGCCAGAGGGCGCAGTTTGTGGTAGTATTATAGTCAGAGGGCGCAGTGGGTGGTAGTATTATATTCAGAGGGCGCAGTTTGTGGTAGTATTATATTCAGAGGGCGCAGTGGGTGGCAGTATTATATTCAGAGGGTACAGTGTGTGGCGGTATTATATTCAGGGGTACAGTATGTGGCAGATTTATATTCAGAGGGTACAGTATGTGTTGGTATTATTTTCAGAATGTACAGATGTGTGGTAGTATTATATTCAGTGGGTACGGTGTATGGACGGTTTATAATCAAAGAGTATAGTGTATAGTAGTATTATATTTAGAGGATACAGTCTCTGTCAGGTTTATAATAATACTTGTTTTCATATAGAGGATGAGAATGCGCTGACATAGTGAGGAGACGTCTTAGCTGGAACAAGTCCTTGCGGTACGTACCATCTGAATTAGATAAGGAAAGACTATAGAGAAGACATCACCTGTAGTCACTGATATCATTGTACATTCTCCTCTCTATGTCCTATCAGAGCTGTAGTCGCTTGTCAGTTCTACAGTTAGGTCAGTGAAACTACAACTCCCAGCATAACCTCACCACTGCTCAAAGGGGTACTCTAGTGGAAAACATTTTTTTTAATCAACTGGTGCTACAAAGTTAAACAGATTTGTAAATTACTTCTATTTAAAAATCTTAACCCCTTCAGGACGGAGCCCATTTTGGCCTTAAGGACCGGAGCGTTTTTTGCACATCTGACCACTGTCACTTTAAACATTAATAACTCTGGAATGCTTTTAGTTATCATTCTGATTCCGAGATTGTTTTTTCGTGACATATTCTACTTTAACATAGTGGTAAATTTTTGTCGATACTTGCATCCTTTCTTGGTGAAAAATCCGTAAATTTGATGAAAAATTTGAAAATTTTGCATTTTTCTAACTTTGAAGCTCTCTGCTTGTAAGGAAAATGGATATTACGAATACATTTTTTTTTGGTTCACATATACAATATGTCTACTTTATGTTTGCATCATAAAATTGACGTGTTTTTACTTTTGGAAGACCCCAGAGGGCTTCAACGGTCAGCAGCAATTTTCCGATTTTTCACAAAATTTTCAAACTCAGTATTTTTCAGGGACCAGTTCAGGTTTGAAGTGGATTTGAAGGGTCTTCATATTAGAAATACCCCATAAATGACCCCATTATAAAAACTACACCCCCCAAAGTATTCAAAATGACATTCAGTCAGCGTTTTAACCCTTTAGGTGTTTCACAGGAATAGCAGCAAAGTGAAGGAGAAAATTCACAATCTTCATTTTTTACACTCACATGTTCTTGTAGACCCAATTTTTGAATTTTTACAAGGGGTAAAAGGACAAAATTTTTACTTGTATTTGTAGCCCAATTTCTCTCGAGTAAGGACATACCTCATATGTCTATGTAAAGTGTTCGGCGGGCGCAGTAGAGGGCTCAGAAGGGAAGGAGCGACAAGGGGATTTTGGAGAGTACGTTTTTCTGAAATGGTTTTTGGGGGGCATGTTACCTTTAGGAAGCCCTTATGGTGCCAGAACAGCAAAAAAAAACCACATGGCATACCATTTTGGAAACTAGACCCCTCAGGGAATGTAACATGGGATAAAGTGAACCTTAATACCCCACAGGTGTTTCACGACTTTTGCAAATGTAAAAAAAAAAAAAATTTTTACCTAAAATGCTTGTTTTCCCCAAAATGTTTTTTTTTTTAAAAAGGGTAATAGCAGAAAATACCCCTAAAAATTTGAAGCCCAATTTCTCCCGATTCAGAAAACACCCCATATGGGGGTGAGAAGTGCTCTGCTGGCGCACTACAGGTCTCGGAAGAGAAGGAGTCACATTTGGCTTTTTGAACGCAAATTTTTCTCTGGGGGCATGCCGCATTTAGGAAGCCCCTATGGTGCCAGGACAGCAAAAAAAAAAACACATGGCATACCATTTTGGAAACTAGACCCCTCGGGGAACGTAACAAGGGGTTAAGTGAACCTTTATACCCCACAGGTGTTTCACGACTTTTGCATATGTAAAAAAAAAAATTTTTTTTACCTAAAATGCTTGTTTTCCCAAAAATTTTACATTTTTAAAAAGGGTAAAAGCAGAAAATACCCCCCAAAATTTGTGACACAATTTCTCCCGAGTACGGCGATACCCCATATGTGACCCTAAACTGTTGCCTTGAAATACGACAGGGCTCCAAAGTGAGAGCGCCATGCGCATTTGAGGCCTAAATTAGGGATTGCATAGGGGTGGACATAGGGGTATTCTACGCCAGTGATTCCCAAACAGGGTGCCTCCAGCTGTTGCAAAACTCCCAGCATGCCTGGACAGTCAACGGCTGTCCGACAATACTGGGAGTTGTTTTGCAACAGCTGGAGGCTCCGTTCTGGAAACAGTGGCGTACCAGACGTTTTTCATTTTTATTGGGGAGGGGAGGGGGGCTGTGTAGGGGTATGTGTATATGTAGTGTTTTTTACTTTTTATTTTATTTTTTGTGTTAGTGTAGTGTTTTTAGGGTACAGTCGCACGGGCGGAGGTTCACAGTAGTTTCTCGCTGGCAATTTGAGCTGCAGCAGAAAGTTTGCGGCAGCTCAAATTTGCAGCCAGATACTTACTGTAATCCTCCGCCCATGTGAGTGTACCCTGTACGTTCACATTGGGGGGGACATCCAGCTGTTGCATAACTACAACTCCCAGCATGCCCGTTGGCTGTCGGTGACTGCTGAGAGTTGCAGTTTTGCAACAACTGTAGGCACACTAGTTATGTATCACTGAGTTTGTGACCTAACTCAGTGTTTCACAACCAGTGTGCCTCCAGCTGTTGCAAAACTACAACTCCCAGCATGTACGGTGCATGGTGTACGGTGACTGCTGAGAGTTGTAGTTTGCAAGAGCTGGAGGCACACCGGTCGTGAAACACTGAGTTAGGTAAGAAAAAACTGAGTTTCACAACCAGTGTGCCTTCAGCTGTTGCAAAACTACAACTCTCAGCAGTCACCGACAGCCAACGGGCATGCTGGGAGTTGTAGTTATGCAACCAGCAGATGCACCACTACAACTCCCAGCATGCACTTTAGCTGTTTGTGCAAGCTGGGAGTTGTAGTTATACAACAGCTGAAGGTACACTTTTCCATAGAAAGAATGTGCCTCCAGCTGTTGCAAAACCATAAGTCCCAGCATGCCCATAAGAGAATGCTGGGAGTTGTGGTGGTCTGCCTCCTGCTGTTGCATAACTACAGCTCCCAGCATGCCCTTTTTGCATGCTGGGAGCTGTTGCTAAGCAACAGCAGGAGGCTGTCACTCACCTCCAACGATCCAGACGCTGCAGGTCAGTCCCTCGTCGTCTCCGCCGCCGCAGCTGCTCCTGGGGCCCCGATCCCAACAGGGGCGCCGGGGATCGGGGTCCCCAGCACCCGGGGTGCACGTCCCGCACCCGCTCACGTCCTCCAGAAGAGGGGCGGAGCGGGTGCAGGAGTGACACCCGCAGCAGGCGCCCTGATTGGTCGGTCGGTAATCCGGCCGACGAATCAGGGTGATCGTGAGGTGGCACCAGTGCCACCTCACCCCTGCAGGCTCTGGCTGTTCGGGGCCGTCAGAGACAGCCAGTAATTCCGGGTCATCGGGTCACTGGAGCGATATGCCGGGATGCCTGCTGAACGATTTCAGCAGGCATCCGGCTCTGGTCCCCAACCGGCTAGCGGTGGGGGCCGGAATTCCCACGGGCGTATGGATACGCCCTCGGTCCTTAAGGACTCGGGATGCAGGGCGTATCCATACGCCCTATGTCCTGAAGAGGTTAATCCTTCCAGTACTTATTAGCTGCTGTATAAGCGATTCACAGGAAGTTCTTTTCTTTTTTAATTTCTTCTCTGTCTGACCACAGTGCTCTGTGCTGACACCTCTGTACATGTCAAGAACTGTCCATAGTAGGAGCAAATCCCCATAGCAAACCTATCCTGCTCTGGACAGTTCCTGACATGGACAGAGGTGTCAGCAGAGAGCACTGTGGTCAGACTGGAAAGAACTACACAACTTCCTGTGGAGCATTCACCAACTTATAAGTACTGTAAGTATTAAGATTTTAAATAGAAGTAATTAAAAAATCTGTTTAACTTTCTGGCATCACTTGATATAAAAGTAAATGTTTTCCAGTGGAGTACCCCTTTAAGTAATTCTGGGAGCTGTATATTTAAATGGTGAAAACTTCTTTAACACTTTCCTATTCTGTGGCAACTGGTATATCTGATTATTATACTGGAATTTCTCACAATGCGCTACACCAGTGGTGTCTGTCACAACAGGCTAAAAAATTACTGGGGGGAGGGGGGAGGTATGGGGGTGACACCATTTTCTACCGCACCGGGTGACACCAACCCTAGCAACGCCACTGCATTAACCCCTTAAGGACCAGGCCCATTTTGGCCTTAAGGACCAGAGCGTTTTATGCACATCTGACCACTGTCACTTTAAGCATTAAAGGGAACCAATCATCAGATTTTACCCTATATAATGCTTGGCAAAGCGTTATATAGGGTAAAATTGTTGTCCTCACCATCCCCGGGGGATGCTCCTGCCCCCAGGGATGGTGAAGATATGACGTTATAAACTAGTCACCGCCGCTGCCGTAAGTAGTCACCTGGGCGGGGAGCTCTTCTCCCCTACTCTTGTTCTTTGGCCGGGAGCGACACCCCCTCCGCTTGATTGATGGGCCGTGTCATTGTTCTACTCACTGAACAGACGGAGCAGAGTGATGACGCGGCCCGTCAATCAAGCGGAGGGGGCGTCGCTGCCGGCCGAAGAACGGGAGTAGGTGAGAAGAGCTCCCCGCCCAGGTGACTACTTACGGAGGCGGCGGTGACTAGTTTATAACTTCATATCTTCACCATCCCTGGGGGCAGGAGCATCCCCCGGGAATGGTGAAAATAAAGATTTTACCCTATATAACGCTTTGCCAAGCGTTATATAGGGTAAAATCTGATGATTGGTTCCCTTTAATAACTCTGGGATGCTTTTACCTTTCATTCTGATTACGAGATAGTTTTTTCATGACATATTCCACTTTATGTTAGTGGTAAAATTTCATCGATACTTGCATCATTTCTTGGTGAAAATGCCAAAATTTTATGAAAACCTTGAAAATTTTGCATTTTTTTAAATTGAAGCTCTCTGCTTATAAGGAAAATGGACAATCCAAATAAATTATATATTTATTCACATATACAACATGTCTACTTTCTGTTTGCATCATAAAGTTGACATGTTTTTACTTTTGGAAGGCACCAGAGGGCTTCAAAGTTCAGCAGCAATTTTCCAATTTTTCACAAAATTTTCAAAATTGGAATTTTTCAGGGACCAGTTCAGTTTTAAAGTGGATTTGAAGGGCCTTCATATAAAACATTCAGTAAGTGTGTTAACCCTTTAGGTGTTTCACAGGAATAGCAGCAAAGTGAAAAAGAGAATTCAAAATATTCATTTTTTACACTCGCATGTTTTTGTAGACCCAGTTTTAGAATTTTTACAAGGGGTAAAAGGAGAGAAATCTTCCCAAAATTTGTTACCCAATTTCTCTTGAGTAAGGAAATACCTCATATGTGTATGTCAAGTGTTTAGCGGGCGCAGTAGAGGGCTCAGAAGGGAAGGCGCGACAATGGGATTTTAGAGAGTGAGTTTTTCTGAAATGGTTTTTGGGGGGCATGTCACATTTAGGAAGCCACTATGGTGCCAGAACAGCAAAAAAAAAAAACACATGGCATACTATTTTGGAAACTACACCCCTCAAGGAATGTAACAAGGGGTATTGTGAGCCTTAACACCCCACAGGTGTTTAACAACTTTTCGTTAAAATTGGATGTGTAAATGAATTTTTCAGTTTTTTTCACTAAAATGCAGGTTTTCCCCCAAATTTTACATTTTTACAAGGGGTAATAAGAGAAAATGCCCCTCAAAATTTGTAACCTCATCTCTTCTGAGTATGGAAATATCCCATGTTATGACGTAAAATGCTCTGCGGGCGAACTACAATGAAGAGAAGGAGTCACATTTGGCTTTTGGAAAGCAAATTTTGCTGAAATGGTTTTTGGGGTCATATTTAGGAATATGGTGCAAGGACAGCAAAAAAAAAAAAAAAAAAAAAACACATGGCATACTATTCGGGAAACTACACCCCTCAAGAAACGTAACAAGGAGTGCAGTGAGCCTTAACACCCTACAGGTGTTTGATGACTTTTCGTTAAAGTTGGATGTGTAAATAAAAAAAAAAATCACTAAAATGCTGGTTTCCCCCCCAAAATTTTCCATTTTTACAAGGGGTAATAGGGGAAAATGCCCCCCAAATTTTTAACCCCATCTCTTCTGAATATGGAAATACCCCATGTGTGGACGTCAAGTGCACTGCGGGCGAACTACAATGCTCAGAAGAGAAGGAGTCACATTTGCAAATTTTGCTGAAATGGGGGGGGGGGGTCATGTTGCATTTAGGAAGCCCCTATGGTGCCAGAAGAGCAAAAAAAAAAAAAAATGGCATGCTATTTTGGAAAGTACACCCCTCAAGGAACTATAAGCAGTACATTGAGCATTACCCCACAGGTGTTTGATAAATGTTCATTAAAGTGGGTTTGTGGAAAGGAAAAATTTGATTTTTTACACTAAAATGCTGGGTTTACCCCAAATTTTTTATTTTCACAAGTGGAAGTGGTAACAAGAGAAAATGTCACCGTAAATTTGTAGATACATTTCTTTGGAGTAAGGACATACTTCATATCTCTATGTTAGCAGCTCTGCGGGTGCACACCGGTCTCGGAGGAGCAGGAGCGCAGTCAGGGGCCTTGAGCTTTTACATAGCTACCTATGGAGCCAGAACAGCGGGACTCCCCTCAAGGAGCGTTACATGGGGTAATTACTAAACATTACATGGGACAATTACTAAAATGGGGTACACTAAGTTACAAAAGTGGGGTACAGTGGGACATAGAATCCTAAAAAAGGTTATGTTCCCAGAATGATGACCCCGAGCATAGCCAAAACAAAAAAAATATGCCCATCCAAACCCTATGCTCTGAATCATCATTCTGGGAATGGGATGTGTGTGGCCGTCGCTAACCTGTTGCCCCAAATGCACTTCCCGCTCAGGTGGAGAGATAGCGCTGCGCATTTGAGGCAACATAAAAAAATCCCCGATGATAGTGACTCAGGGTTCAATACGGGAATCTCATCCCTCATATACTTTAAACTTGTAAGTGTACCCGGAGGTACTCTCACAAAGTTTATAGAGCTTCACGCCATACTGCGCCCGCTTCGAGGGAATATACTGGCGGAAGATGAGTCTCCCCTTAAAACTGATAAGAGACTCATCTACCGAGAGCTCCCTGAGGGGTACGTAGGCCTCCAAAAATTTGGCCCCAAAGTGATCGATGACCGCCCTCACTTTGTAAAGCCGATCATAGGCGGGATCACTTCGGGATTGACATGCCGCATTATCAGTGTAATGTAGGCATTTCCAAATGGCCTTGAACCGCCTCCGTGCCATGACCATACTGTAAAACGGGGTCTTGTATAGGACATTCCCGCTCCAGTACTGCCTGACACTAGGCTTTTTGACCAGGCCCATATGCAGCATGAGGCCCCAAAATGTCCTCATTTCTGCTGCATCAATGGCATACCATTCATTTTGCCTGAACAAAAAAGAATCATGGTGGTGGGCGATGAACTGCCTGGCGTACAGATTCGTCTGCTCCACCATTAGATTGACCAGGCGGTCACTGAAAAAATAACTGAAATAGCCCATTTATGTGAATACAGCATTTTGAATCCGGACTCCTGAGTCGCCAGAATCCGTGGCTTTTACTTTTAACTCCTACCTGTCCCTTTGCTGTATTCTTTCCCTGCTCTAAGAAGGGGTCTTCTACCCTGAGGGGCTCCGATCTTCACAGAGGGGTGGGGGGTCTCTGGCTCCTTCTTGCAGCTCTGCCCACTTACGTTAACCCCTCCCCTGCTGACTGCTATTGGTCATCTGGCCAATAGCAGCGATCCTGGGGGGGGGGGGGGGGGGGCGTGTCTGTGGGTCACAAGTGGGCCGCAAGTTGCCGGTGTGAATTCACCAGTGATTTTCGGCGATCGCTGACATGGGGGGGGGGGGGGCTGATGACCCCCCCCTGGGCATTTGTGTGGGGTGTCTGCTGATCAGCAGTCACCTCGGTCTGGTCCCCGCCCGATGCAAGGCGGGGACTGAAATTCCCACGGGCGTACAGGTAGTGGTTAAACAAAAAAAAAAAAACTGAAATAATAAAAATGCTGGTCATCGACGTAGTGCACCGAATCCGAAGTAGAATACAGGATACACGGATCTGAAAGGAGAAAAAAAAAAAAAAAACAACAAGAAAAATAGGTTAATACATTTATTGTCACCCGCCTACAAATCTCCCGTGCTGCACAACTACAACTTCCAACACCCTTACAGTATGGACATGCTGGGAGTTGTAGTCACGTGGTGCGGGAGATATGCCGATGCATGACAAGCCTGTTACCTATCCCCTGCTGCATGACTACAACTTCCAGCATGCCCTTACAGTTGGGACATGCTGGCAGTTGTAGTTGTGCGGTGCAGGCGAGTGACAAGCTTATCTCCTGCCCACCACAGCACAACTACAACTCTCAGCATGCCCTTACAGTAAGGACATGCTGGGAGTTGTAGTTGTGCAGCAGGGGGCAGGGGACAAGCTTGTCACCTGGCCCTGCCGCACAACTACAACTCCCAGTGCCAGGGAAGCGGGCGGTAATGCGCTCCGCTCCCTGGCCGGCAGTGATAAGAAAATAACTGTAATTTCATGTTTCTGGGACCCGGCTGGAAATTTGAAATTACAGTAAACTCAGTGACACCATAGCAAAGGGAGCCCAGGCTGACATAACACTGCAGCCACACAGGACTCCCGCAGCCAGGACGGGAGATGTGCTGGAGCCATCCCTGCAATCCCGCAGCATGTACTGCAGCGCTTAGCGATGGCAGGGATGGCTTCTGCACATCTCCCAGCCAATGTAGTCTTGCATCGGGTCCCCTTATTAAAGGGTACCTCTCATCAAAAAAACTTTTGATATATTATAGATTAATGTATGCAGAATAACTTTACAATTGCATATTATTAAAAAATATGCTTCTTTCTATTTAATTTTCCACTTTGAAGAAATGACCACTAGGGGTCTCCCTACCAGTCCTGGCAGCAAGCATTTCAGACTCATGCTGGAGTCCTAAACACTACGAGCTGCCAGTCTGCTTTGTTCACAAAGGAGAACACTCAGAGCTGCCAGCCTGCTTTGTCCACAGCCTGTTTGGCTGTGAACAAAGCAGGCTGGCAGCTCTGAGTGTTTAGGACTCCAGCATGAGTCAGAAATGCTTGCTGACAGGACTGATCGGGAAAAATACAATAGAAAGAAGCATATTTTTCGTCAACATGCTATTGGAAAGTTATTCAACATTCATTAATCTAAAATATATCAAAAGTTTATTTGATGAGAGGTACCCTTTAAGTTTTTATATAGAGTAGGGGGGATGTAATTAGATGGAGCCCGGGCGGCTGCAGAGTGATGCCAGCCCGGGCTCCTTTCAACATACAACAGAGCAGCTGAGTTTTTCTATTGCTTAGGTGCGACTTTTGTAAGCAAAAAAAAGAGCACTAAATACCTTGATAAATATCCCCCATTGAGGCTAATATCACACATATGTGTCAGATGCATACATCAAAGGGAGGTCATCTTTATACCTTTGGGGACCCAAAAGTGGCCAACCAGCTCTCCATAATTCTGGCCCAAAACATGACTCCACCACCGTCTTGCTGACATTGCAGCCTTGTTGGAACAGGGTGGCCGTCCACCAACCATCCACTACTCTATCCATCTGGACCCTCCAGGGTTGCACGGCACTCATCAGTGAACAGGACTTTTTGAAAATTAGTCATCATGTTTTTTCTGCCCAATGCAGCTGTTTCTGCTTGTGAGCATTGGTTAGTGGTGGTTGAATAGAAGGTTTATGCACAGTTGCAAGACTCTGGAGGACTCTACACTTTGATGTCTGTGGGACTCCAGAGGCACCAGCAGCTTCAAATATCTGTTTGCTGCAATGTAATGGTATTTTACCAGCTGCTCTCTTGATACGATGCATGGATCTGGCAGAATTCTTCCTCAATGTGCTGAGCAAACCCGTCTGTGCTCTGAATCAGCCACAAATCTCTTAATAGTGCAATGATCACACTTAAGTTTTCATGAAATATCTAATGTTTTCATACCTCGTCCAAGGCATTGAACTATTTCACTCTTTTCAGCAGCAGAGAGATCCTTTTACTTCCCCATGTTGCTTGAAAATGGTGCTTTTCTTAATAATGTGGAACACCCACCTTTAGTAGTTTTTCCTTAAATTGGGCTCACCTGGCAATCTAAATATCACAGGTTTCTTAGATTGTTTTCAGTGATCGAAAGAGCCCGGAGACACAATGCCATCCAAAAAACTAAATATGTAATCTTTGTGACACTTAACTCATCCCAGACACCGGGTGTACAGGCGTACCTGTATGCCCTGAACGTTTCCATTCACCGCCGTTAACCGGGAGGTGAACGGAATGGGATGCCTGCTGAAATCTCTTAGCAGGTATCCCGTGCAAACCCCTGGGGGGTCCTGAGACCAACCCATGTCAGCGATAGCCGCAATTCAGACCGGCGATCTGCGGCGATTCTGGGTCAATCAGGTCTCTGGTGATCCGGAAAAAAAGAGTGATTAGGGCTGTCCGAGACAGCCCTAATCACCTTTACCCAGCAGGAGTGAGGTGGCACAGGTGCCACCTCACGATCACGTTATTGATCGGTCTGGATGACCGATCAATCACCAAGCACGCTGGCCGATGATTGGGAGGCAATCGGGGCAGTCAAGGGTCCCTTACCTGTCCATTGGGGCAGGAGGGGGTCACAGGCATCGGGAATCTGCAGCGTTGGCCAGACCACTGGCGGCGGCGGCAGCAGCAGGGTCTTAAGGGGTGGCTGCAGGATATAGCAGGAGGTGAGTTGTTTACCTCCTGCTGTTGCTAAGCAACACCTCCCAACATGCACAGCCAAAGGGCATGCTTGGAGTTGTAGTTTTGCAACAGCTGGTGGCAAAACTAAAGCTCCCAGCTGCCCTTTGGCTGTTTGTGCATGCTGGGACTTGTAGTTATGCAACAGCTGGAGGCACATTTTTTCTCTGAAAAACTGTGCTACCAGCTGTTGCATAACTGTATCTCCCAGCATGCATGAACTGCCAAAGGGCATGCTGGGAGTTGTAGTTTTGCAAGAGCTGGTGGCAAAACTACATCTCCCAGCATGCACTTTTTCAGTTTGGGCATGCTGGGACTTGTAGTTATGCAACAGCTGGAGGCACATTTTTTCTATGAAAAAGTGTGCTACCAGCTGTTGCATAACTACAGCTCCCAGCATGCCCTTCAGCTGTCAATGCATGCTGAGAGTTGTAGTTTTGCAACAGCTAAAGGCACACAGTTTTTTTTACCTAACTCAGTGTTTCGCAACCAGTGTGCCTCCAGCTGTTTCAAACTACAACTCCCAGCATGCTTTTATAGATCGTACATGCTGGGAGTTGTAGTTTTGCAACAGCTGGAGGCACACTGGTTGCGAAACACTGAGTTAAGTAACAAACTATCAGTGTTTTACAGTGTGCCTCCAGCTGAGGCATAACTACAACTCCCAGCATGCATGGATAGCCAAAGGGCATGCTGGCAGTTGCAGTTTTGCAACAGCTGGAGGTTTGCCCCCCCCCCCCCCATGTGAATGTACAGGGTACATTCACACGGGCAGGGGTTTACAGTGAGTTTCCCGATGCAAGTTTGAGCTGCAACAAATTCTGCAGGTCAAACTCCCAGCGGGAAACTCACCGTAAGCCCCCGGCGTGTGAATGTACCCTAAAAATACTACACTACACAAAATGAAAAGTAGCCTCCAGCTGTTGCAAAACAACATCTCCCAGTATTGCCAGACAGCCATTGACTGTCCAGGCATGCTGGGAGTTTTGCAACAGCTGGAGGTACCCTGTTTGGGAAACACTGCCATAAGGTATTTTTGATATCGGAGGCAAGTGTAACACTTGCATCGGGGCCCGTCCCCATGCAAATCCCTAATTTAGGCCTCAAATGTGCAAAGGCGCTCTCAAAGGCGCTCTCTCTCACTTTGGAGCCCTGTCGTATTTCAAAGCAACAGTTTAGGGCCATATATGGGGTATTTTCATACTCGGGAGAAATAGCCTAACAAATTTTGGGGGGCTTTTTCTCCTATTACCCTTATGAAATGGAAAAGTTGGGGTCTACACCAGCATGTTAGTGTAAAAAAAAAAAAAATTTTACACTAACATGCTGGTGTAGGAAAAAAAGAACCCCAAAATTTGTAAAGCAATTTCTCCTGAGTACGGAAATATCCATTATGTGGACATAAAATACTCTGCGGGCGCATAACAAGGCTCAGGAGTGAGAGTGCACTATGTACATTTGAGGTTATTTGTACAGGGGTGGCTGATCGTTACAGCGGTTCTGACATAAACGCAAATAAAATTACCACATTTTGGAAACTACACCTCTCACAGAACGTAACAAGTGGTACAGTGAGCCTTAAAGGTGTTTGACAAATTTTTGTTAAAGGATGGATGTGAAAATGAAAAATTTTAGTTTTTTCACAAAAATTTTGATGTTACCCCAACTTTTTCATTTTCACAAGGGGTAATAGGTAAAAAGCTCCCCAAATTTGTAACTCTTCTGAGTAAGGGAATACCCCATATGTTGATGTAAAGTGCTCTGCGGGCGCACTACAGGGCTCAGAAGAGAAGGAGCGCCATTAGGCTTTTGGAGAAAGAATTTGGCTGGAATTGAAGGCCATGTGCATTTACAAAGCCCCCATGCTGCCAGAACAGTGGACCCCCCACATGTGACCCCATTTTGGAAACTACACCCCTCAAGGGATGTAATAAGGGGTGCAGTGAGCATTTACACCCACAGGTGTATGACAGACTTTTTGAACAGTGGCCATGAAAATGAAAAATTCCGTGAGGGGTGAAGGTTCCGAAATAGGGTCACATGTGGGGGGGGGGGGGGTCCACTGTTCTGGATTTGCAAACGCACATGGCTCCCGACTTCCATTTCAACCAAATTCTCTCTCCAAAGGCCCAATGGCGCTCCTTCTCTTCTGATCCCTGTAGTGTGCCTGCAGAGCTTTTTACATCCACATATGGGGTATTTCCTTACTCTTAATTTTGGGGGCCATCTTCTCCTATTACTCCTCTTGTAAAACTGGTAAATTGCTGCAATACTTTGAATCCCTCTGATGTCTTCAAAAAGAAAAAAAAAGGCCAACTTTATGATGGAAACATAATGTAGACATATTGTTTACGTGAATCAATATATAATTTATTTGGAATGTCTATTTTCCTTAGGAGCAGAAGCTTCAAAGTTAGAAAAATGCTATTTTTTTACGTTTCCATTAAATTTTTGTCTTTTTCACCAAGAAAGGATGCAAGTATCAATGAAAATTTACCACTATGTTTAAAGTAGAATATGTCATGAAAAAACATTCTCGGAATCAAATTCATAAGTAAAATCATCCCAGAGTTATTAAGACTTAAAGTGACAGTGGTCAGAAAAAATGCTCTGGTCCTTAACGTCATAATGTACTTGGTCCTTAAAGGGGTACTTCACTGGAAAAGTTTTTTTTGTTTTTTTTTAATCAACTGGTGCCAGAAAGTTAAACAGATTTGTAAATTACTTCTATAAAAAATGTTAATCCTTATAGTACTTATCAGCTGCTGTATGATCCACAGGAAGTTCTTTTCTTTTTGAATTTCCTTTTTGCCTGACCACAGTGCTCTCTGCTGACACCTCTGTTTAAGAAGCTATCCAGAGTAGGAGCAAATCCCCATAGAAAACCTATCCTGCTCTGAACAGTTCCAAAAATGGGCAGAGGTGTCAGCAGAGAGCCCTGTGGTAAGGCAGGAAGGAAATTAAAAAATAAATGAACTCCCTGTGGTTCATAACAGCAGCTGATAAGTACTGGAAGGATTAAGATTTTTTAATAGAAGTAATTTACAAATATGTTTAACTTCCTGGCACCAGTTGATTAAAAAAATGTTTTCCAGTGGAGTATCCCTTTAAAGATATCAGGCCACTAATATAAGGCTAAATATTAAAACATATATACTATCTACGTTAAGCATACATATATATATATATATATATATATATATATATATATATATATACAGAAGACATCCACATTCAAATGTAATGAGGGTTAGAACAGATGATTTAAAAAAATATACTATGTTTATAATGTATTTATACATGTAGTACTGGATACATTGAATAAAAAAATATACATAATTCTCAATATAGGTATAAGGTTTCTAGGGGTTATACTGTACATTTATTATTGTTTGACAGCAGTATAATTTGTTTACCTTGATATTATCAATTGTGGTGTTTTGAATTGTATTCTGTTACATCTGCTATGCTCAAGGAGGGAGAGCGTCTTACCTCCTCCTGTGTTTGCCCGTGGTGTCCCTTGTTTAGGGCACTTTCAATTGTTTTTAGATGATTTGTTTTGTATGTAATTGTTACCTTAGCATGTATATTTTTCATGGCATTTGCGTTATCATTTGGGTGTGCAAGTACCATACAGTGTGTCGTGTAGCCTTTCTTTGATATAACTCGCGAGCAAGCAACATACAACTGACAAGTGAAAACATGAATTTTCCAAATTCAATTCAGCAATAGTTAATAATTGCCCTTGTGCTTTGATGCTCTGTCATGATTTTGTTCAAGCCGAGATTCACGTTGTTCCTCCGTTTCAGCAGCTCTCGCCGTTGATGCTCTGTTGCGGTTTTGTTCAAGCCGAGATTCACATTGTTCCCTCGTTTCAGCGGCTCTTGACTTTGTTGCTCAGTTGCCGCCATTGATGCTCTGTCGCGGTTTTGTTCAAGCCGAGATTCACATTGTTCCTCCGTTTCAGCGGCTCTTGACTTTGTTGCCCAGTTGCAGTTTTGTTCATACCGAGATTCGCCGTTGATGCTCTGTCGCCGGTTTTGTTCAAGTCGAGATTCACACTGTTCCTCCGTTTCAGCGGCTCTTGACTTTGTTGCTCAGTTGCAGTTTTTTTCATGCCGAGATTCACGTTATTCCTCCGTTTCAGCAGCTCTCGACTTTGATGCTCTGTAGCGGTTTTATGCACACAGGATAAACAAAACATTTAGGGAATCCAAAATTACTTTATTGATACATCATATAAAAACACATAAAACCATGGTCATGCGTTTCCTGATAGACAGGGATGCAAAGAGATAACCAGCATGAAACTAAAAAGAGGTGATGGCTCACATCATAGAAAGTTACATTGTGATACACGGATACCTGTATGCAGGTGTAGTAAGATATCAGCTGTCACCATCTGACGTTTCGCCAACAATTGGCTTATTCCAGGGCGCCCTGGAAGAAGCCAATTGTTGTCAAAAAGTCGCGTGGTGACGGCCCACATCTTACTACTTCCTTACACCACTTGGAAATTATTATTTTGGCACTTTATGCTGTTTACTTCTTTTTGTCCATTACATGCACTTATATTAGTTGTTTGACTACACCTGCATACAAGTATCTGTGCATCACTATGTAACTGTCTATGATGTGAGCCCTCATCTCTTTTCAGTTTCATGCTGGTTATCTCTTTGCATCCCTGTCTATCAGGAAATGCATGACCACGATTTTATGTGTTTTTATATGATGTATCAATAAAGTAATTTTGAATTCCCTAAACGTTTTGTTTTTCCTGTGTGCATAAATATACTTCCTGCGTGGGTTCTGTTATTTATGAGGGGAATTGTATAGTTTCTCTGTTACAGTTTTGTATAAGCTGAGATTTGCATTGTTCCTCTGTTTCATCAGCTCTTTTTTTCCTCATTCTTGATGCTTTGGATGTTTTTCATCCAATTAATGCTTTTTGCGGTGGTAGTGTTGAGTATATTGTAACTTCACCTAAACACCGCCTGTCTCACTCTCACAAATTTCATCAAAATCGATCTACTAGTTGTTCTCTTATATGGTGTCAGGTTGTCATGTGAGGGGAAGATGGTTTTGTCCAGGGGTAGATGGTGTTGACCCCTTAGTGTTTGTGATGCCAGGGCGTGGTTTGCCTATGTAACCACCTGAAGGTAGCACCACTAGTCCTAGGTTAGGTAGAGCAAATAATAGTCCAAGGCCAGGTTAGGTTAACGGTAGCTTTTTCTGAGGTAGACAGATGATACAGTCTTTAAAGCTAAGCCAGGATCTCAGAGAGATGACCAGTAACACAGGGGACCTCGCGGCTTGCTGGGACTGGCAGTGACTTGACAGACTTTAACACAGCCACGCTGACTATAATTGTCTTGACTTGACTGAGGGTAGTGACAGCAGACAGAGATGACTTGACTTACTGACTTGTAGCTGTAATTTAGGCTTGAGGCCTCCAAATGTGCTGGATACTGGCTCTGAGACGTCTGGACTGGGCTTGACCTCAGGATCTAAGAGCAAAGAATGATCAAAGAGAGATTGCAGCTCCTCCCTTCCTTATAAAGGGAGGCTGTGTAAGGAGCCCATAGGCTAGCTGCAGGTCATCTGGTCACCTGGTGCTCTCTGGGTAACAAAACATGTGACTTTAACATATGACAACCATTGACTAATAACTATGTGACCATATCAAAGGTTCTTTACACTTAATGTACAACCTATACACTTTATGGGGGAACACTGCAGGTGAGCCCTGAGGACGTACAGGGACTCAAGCTGATAGGACTGTAGGATGATATCCATACTGGTACATCACAAACCCCATAATTAAGTAAAGTCACCCTCGACATCCATCCTGGAAGGCTTTGAGGATGTATAATAATGGCAACATACCTATGACTATGGTATAAACATGACTTATGGACTATGACTGTGCATTTTATGACATTCGACTAGGCATAATATGACAGTTGACTATACATATTACACCTCGCCAAACAAACAGGCCACACGACAGAGAATAACCAAAAAAAATTATTATAACAACTTTATTGATTTAACCCGATAACGACCATGGATGAGTATAGACGTCCAGGTTGGCGGTCGTTCCAGCACCTGGACGTCTATACTCGTCCATTATTCTCGTGGGTGCACTGGGCACTGTATCACACAGCCGGGACCCTGCTGCACTGCCAGGACCGAAGTAAACTTTGGTCCCGGCAGTTTTAACCCTTACAGCCGTGGTCGGAAGTGACCGCGGGATGTAAGTGTTATGACAGAGGGGGCTCCCTCTGTCTCCTCTGCAGCACCCCGCATCGCGTTCGCGGGGTGCTGTGTTAAACTTCCGACAGTTTAACCCTTACAGCCGCTGTCAGAAGTGACCGCGCACTGTAAGGAGTTCTGACAGAGGGAAGACGCACGTCCTAATATGCTGCCTGCTAGTGAAAACTGGCAGGCAGCACACTGCAATGCTTTGGAATACTAAGTATTCCAAAGCATTAAAAAGTGTAAAAATAAAAAATAAAATAAAATGAAAGTGTAAAATAAATAAAAATGTAATAAAAGTGTAAAAAAATATATATTAAAAATACATTTATTAAATGAATCTAATAAAAAAAATGCATAATGTGTAGGATCGCATTGGCGGACATCCGCAGCATGTAATATGCTGCGGATGTCCACCATGTGATCCTACACATTATGCAGCAGTCACGGTAATGAGCTCCCTGCTGCGGCTGGGTAGCTTTGTGTGTCCACTCATAGCGGCGGATTTGCCGCCTGCAATCATGAGTGGACACACTGAGCTACCCAGCCGCAGCAGTGATGGATATATTTGCCATGGCGGGTGCTTATTCCCACAACATGGCGGATATATCCATTAGGAGCCTTAACTGTCACAGACAGAAGCGTTATACTGCCAGCCAACCAAGGACCAATCAGAGAGGTCCCTGGTCCAGCCAATAACTTGTAGGGGTGCGGTATATAAATGGGGTCACTTGTGGGGGTACTGTTCTGCCCTGAAAGCCAAATGGCGCTCCTCTCCTTCTGAGTCCTACCACGTGGCCAAGGAACCATATATGGCCAAAGCGGGGGTATTTCCGAACATGGGACAAGCAGCTTAATAAAATATAGGGTGCATTTCTTTCAATATCAGAAGTGATGTACAAAAAATATGCCACCCAAATGATGCATTTGTGAAAAATTGCAAATTTCGAATTTTTAACACTGACTTTGTAATAATTCCTGCCAAAAAACGATGATGTTAAAATACTCACTGTACCCCCTAGCAAATACCTTGAGGGGTCTAGTTTTTAAAATGGGGTCATTTGGGGGGTGTTCCTATGTTCTACTACCTTTTAATTTCTGCAAACCTTGCATAGCACACAAAAAAAAGATGTACTTTTTAAATTTTCAAAATTTCAAGTTAAATTGTTAGGCTTCTAACTAATTTAAAATGTTTATTAAAAACAAAAAAATGACGTAAAAATAAAGTAGACATCTGAAAGTACAAGTTTCATAAACTATTTGGTCAGTAAGTATAAATATATGCAACCAATTAGTGTTAAAATAGCAAAAAATCTTAATTTTTGTAAAAAAAAAAAACTACAAATGCTATTGGCTTACTTTTACTATGTACATGAAGGACAACTTGTGACAAAAAAACAATGTCAGAATTATCGTGATTGGCAAAACGTTACCAGAGTTATTCTTTGAAAAAAAAAAGGCCTGGTCTTTCAGGGGCGTACAGGTTTATTTGTATTGATCCTTAAGGGGTTAAAACAGTAAACATATGCAGTTAATAAAAACACTCCCGGGGTTGTGAGGTGATGTATCTCCCCACTAGGTGCACAGTTCATTTGTCTAATATTGTGGTAATTATGGGATGTGGACGGTTTATTTTATGTTGCACATTGCTTGTACTTTTGATACTACTGTACCTATTTTCCACTTGTCTGTTCATATTTGTGTTCCTAGTTTATTACATGATAGCCAGCATTGGGAGTTTACCCCTCTGTCTCTTCTGATTGTGTTACCATCTGTGCCTTATATGTGTTTTTATTAACTACATACATTTATTGTTTTTAATCAATAAAGTTGTTATAATAATTTTGGATAGTCTCTATCGTGTGGCCGGTTTGTTTGGTGAGGATTAACCCCTTCATGACCCAACTAGTTTTGGCCTTCATGACCCAATCCGTTTTTTCAAATCGGACATGTGTCTCTTTAAGTGGTAATAACTTTGAACTGCTTTTACCTGGCAAAGTGATTCAGAGATTGTTTTTTTGAGACTTCACATTAGTGGTAAATTTTTGTTGATACATGAAGCGATATTTGTGAAAAACTCTAAAATATTGTGAAAAGTTTGAAAGATTTTCCTTTCTCTATGTTTGAAACTCTCTCCTTGTAAGAGAGATAGTCATGCCAAATAAATTTAGTTATTAACCCCTTAAGGACTTAGCCCTTTTTTACCTTAAGGACTGAGCCTTTTTTTTTTGCAATTCTGACCACTGTCACTTTATGCATTAACCCCTTCATGACCCAGCCCATTTTCACCTTCATGACCTGGGCATTTTTTGAAAATCTGACCACTGTCACTTTAAACATTAATAACTTTGGAATGCTTTTACTTATCATTCTGATTCCGAGATTGTTTTTTCGTGACATATTCTACTTTATGTTATCGGTAAAATTTCACTGATATTTGTATCCTTTCTTGGTAAAAAATCTAAAAATTTCATGAAAATTTTGAAAATTTTGCATTTTTCTAACTTTGAAAGTCTCTGCTTGAAAGGAAAATGGATATTCCAAATAAATTACATATTGATTCACATATACAATATGTCTACTTTGTGTTTGCATTAAAAAATTGACAAATTTTTACTTTTGGAAGACATCAGAGGGCTTCAAAGTTCCGCAGCAATTTTCCAATTTTTCTCAAGATTTTCAAAATCGTAATTTTTCAGGGCCCAGTTCAGGTTGGAAGTGGATTTTAAGGATCTTCATATTAGAAATACCCCATAAATGACCCCATTATAAAAACTGCACCCCCAAAGTATTCAAAATGACATTCAGTAAGTGTTTTAACCCTTTAGGTGTTTCACAGGAATAGCAGCAAAGTGAAGGAGAAAATTCTAAATCTTCATTTTTTACACTCGCATTTTCTTGTAGACCCAATTTTTGGATTTTTACAAGGGGTAAAAGGAGAGAAATCACCCTAAAATTGGTAACCCAATTTCTCTTGAGTAAGGAAATACCTCATATGCGTATGTAAATGGGATTTTGGAGAGTGAGTTTTTCTGAAAGGGTTTTTGGGGGGCATGTCCCATTTAGGAAGCCCCTACGGTGCCAGAACAGTGGACCCCCCCCACATGTGACCCCATTTTGGAAACTATACCCCTCATGGAATTTAATAAGGGGTGCAGTGAGCATTTACACCCCACTGGCGTTTGACAGATATTTGAAACAGTGGACTGTGCAAATCAAAAATTTTATTTTTCATTTTCACAGACCACTGTTCCAAAAATCTGTCATACACCAGTGGGGTGTAAATGCTCACTGCACCCCTTATTACATTCCGTGAGGGGTGTAGTTTCCAAAATGGGGTCACATGTGGATATTTATTGTTTTGCGTTTGTCAGAACTGCTGTAACAATCAGCCACCCCTGTGCAAATCGCCTCAAATGTACATGGTGCACTCTCCCTTCTGGGCCTTGTTGTGCGCCCCCAGAGCACTTTGCGTCCACATATGGGGTATCTCCGTACTCGGGAGAAATTGCGTTACAAATTTAGAGGGTCTTTTTTTCCCTTTTACCTCTTGTGAAAATGAAAAGTATAGGGCAACACCAGCATGTCAGTGTAAAAAATTTATTTTTTTACACTAACATGCTGGTGTAGACCCCAACTTCACCTTTTCATAAGGGGTTAAAGAAGAAAAAGCCCCCCAAAATTTGTAAGGCAATTTCTCCCGAGTACAGCGATACCCCATATGTGTCCCAAAACTGTTGCCCTGAAATACGACAGGGCTCCAAAGTGAGAGAGCGCCATGCGCATTTGAGGCCTGAATTAGGGATTTGCATAGGGGTGGACATAGGGGTATTCTACGCCAGTGATTCCCAAACAGGGTGCCTCCAGCTGTTGCAAAACTCCCAGCATGCCTGGACAGTCAATGGCTGTCCGGCAATACTGGGAGTTATTATTTTGCAACAGCTGGAGGCTCCGTTTTGGAAACAGTAGCGTACCAGACGTTTTTCATTTTTTGGGGGGAGGGGGGCTGTGTAGGGGTATGTGTATATGTAGTGTTTTTTACTTTTTATTTTAGGTTAGTGTCAGTGTAGTGTAGTGTTTTTAGGGTACAGTCACATGGGCAGAGGTTCACAGCAAGTTTGCCGCTGGAAGTTTGAGCTGCAGCGCAAAATTTGCGCCATCTCAAACTTGCAGCACTCACTGTAAACCTCCGCCCATGTGAGTGTACCCTGTACATTCACATTGGGGGGAGGGGGCAAACATCCAGCTGTTGCAAACTCCGAGCATGCCCTTTGGCTGTCCGTGCATGCTGGGAGTTGTAGTTTTGCAACAGCTGGAGGAACACTGGTTTGGAAACACTAAGTTAAGTAATAAACTTTCAAGTGTTTTGCAACCAAACTTAGTGTTTCCAAACCAGTGTGCCTCCAGCTGTTGCAAAACTACAACTCCCAGCATGCATGGTCTGTCAGTGCATGCTGGGAGTTATAGTTTTTGTAACAATTGCAACAGCTGGAGGCACTGAGGTAGGAAACGGACAATGTTTCCCAACTAGTGTGCCTCCATTTGTTGCAAAACTACAACTCCCAGCATGCCCAGACTGCCAAGGCATGCTGGAAGTTGTAGTTCGGCAATATCTGAAGGATCAGATGTTGCCGAACTACAACTTCCAGCATGCTTGGGCAGTCTGGGCATGCTGGGAGTTGTAGTTTTGCAACATCTGGAGGTCCACAGTTTGGAGACCACTGTATAATGGTCTCCAATCTGTGCTCTTCCAGATGTTAGAGAACTACAACTCCCAGCATGCCTGGACAGACTGAGCATGCTGAGATTTGTAGTTTTGCAACATCTGGAAGAGCACAGATTGGAGACCATTATACAGTGGTCTCCAAACTGTGGACCTCCAGATGTTGCAAAACTACAACTCCCAGCATGCCCAGAAAGCCAAAGGCTGTCTGGGCATGCTGGGAGTTGCAGTTTTGAAACTCTCAGAGGCAGCAGTGAGATCGCTTTACGGCGATCTCACTGCTGCCAATGAAGATGCCGCACTGCTGCCGGAAACTCACCTCCGGGACGCAGCGCAGCCGGGACCGCACGGAGGACGCCGGGACCGCACGGAGGACGCCGGGACCGCTCGGGACACCGCTCCGACGGGTAAGTGACGCCGGGGGACGGGTCAGGGACACTTAGCAGAGCGGTGTGTGTCCCGATCCCCGTGATCGGAACTCACACACCGCGCTGCTAAGTATTTTCATAGCGAAACGCTGCTATCAGCTAGTCAGATTTGACCAGCTGATAGCATCGATCGCTGGGGGGGGGTGGGGGACGAAACCCCCCGTGGTCGCACGGTAAGATGGCTGGCTATCAGTGATAGCCACCATCTTTCCGGGCGCTGCGGGATGCCGCGAGTAGCGGCAGTAATGTCCATGACGTACCTGTATGTCATGGGTCGGGAACACCTTGCCACCCATGACGTACAGGTATGTCATAGGTCGGGAAGGGGTTAATAACTCTGGGATGCTTTTACCGATTATTCTGAGATTTTTTTTTCTGACACATTCTACTTTAGCACAGTGGTGAATTTTCGTCGTTACTTGCATTCTTTCTTGGTGAAAAATCCCAAAATGTAATGAAAATTTTGAAAATTTTGAATTTTTCTAACTTTGAAACTCTCTGCTTGTAAGGTAAATGGATATTCCAAATAAATGATATATTGATTCACATATACAATATGTCTACTTTATATTTGCATCATAACGTTGACATGTTTTTACTTTTGGAAATCATCAGAGGGCTTCAAAGTTCAGCAGCAATTTTCCAATTTTTCACAAAATTTTCAAAATCGGAATTTTTCAGGGACCAGCTAAGTTTTGAAGTGGATTTGAAGGGTCATCATATTATAAATACCCCATTAATGAGCCCATTATAAAAACTGCACCCCCCTCAAGTATTCAAAATTTCATTCAGAAAGTGTGTTGACCCTTTAGGTGTTTCACAGGAATAGCAGCAAGGTAAAGGAGAAAATTCAAAATCGCATGTTCTTATAGACCCAGTTTTAGAAATTTTACAAGGGGTAAAAGGAAAAAAAGACCCCCAAAATTTGTAACCCAATTTCTCTCGAGTAAGGAAATACCTCATATGTGTATGCCTTCCCTTCTGAGGCCCCTGTGGGTGCACTAGGGGCCTCAGAAGGGAAGGAGCGGCAATGGGATTTTTGAGAGTGAGTTTTTCTGAAATGGCTTTTTGAGGGGCATGTCACATTTAGGAAGCCCCTATGGTGCTAAAACAGCAAAAAAAACAAAACAAAACAAAAAAAAAGCCAACATGGCATACCATTTTGGAAACTACACCCCTCAAGGAATGTAACAAGATGTTTGACGACTTTTCGCTAAAGTTGAATGTGTAAATGAATTTACATTTTTACATTTTTACAAGGGGTTATAGGAGAAAATGCCCCCCAAAATTTGTAACCCCATCTGAAAATGCCCCATGTGTGGATGTCAAGTGCACTGCGGGCGCACTACAATGCTCAGAAGAGAAGTCACATTTGGCTTTTGGAAAGCAAATGTTGCTGAAATGATTTTTGGGGGGCATGTCGCATTTTAGGAAGCCCCTATGGTGCCATAACAGCAAAAAGGAAAACACAAGGCATACTATTTTGGAAACTACACCCCTCAAGGAACATAACAAGGGGTACAGTGAGCCTTAACACCCCACAGGTGCTTGACAAATTTCTGCTAAAGTTGGACGTGAAAATGAAAAATTTTATTTTTTTCACTAAAATGCTGGTTTTACCCCAAATTTTTCATTTTCACCAACTTAACCTTTCAACTAACCAGACCTACTGCTATTGAAAAAGGGGATGTGGCTTCCCAAAATGCATCTAGCCTGTAGCCTGTACCCACCTGTGATTGCACCTACTGACACCGAAGATCCATCGAAATACCAGCAAGTTTGAAATACATTTTATACAGACATTGCTCTGCTGGCCAGCTACCTGTGATTGGCATAGCCGGTAAGAGGCACAAAGTGCCAAAGTTTCATTACCTTCTACTGTCCCTGTGCCATCAGGGTAAGGGGGACATTCTAAACAGAGGACCCCAGCGTACTATTCTGCCCAGGATATATTACAATCCCCTGTACCAGTAATGAGGCACCAATAAGACTGAGTGGGCACCAGAGGACATCCAGAGCTGTCAATTACTCATACTAGCTGCATATACTAGCTCATACTAGCTGCCTACGTTCTCTGGTGCAGTGCCATTTGTACCACCAGCTAAGTAGTACCTGCATTTACAACTACAGTAGCACTACCAAACATCATTACAAAGACGTTTGAAAAGTTGCAGTGATCAGCGAATTTGGTGCGGTGCCGTCCATGCCAGCAACTTACTAACTGTACAAACTTTATCAGCTGCAGTAACCAAACCTAGAATATTTATATTGTATCAGGTGCATCAGAAGTTAGAACTGTTGTATTCAGTATCCAGTCATTTTTTATCCGCGTATTTTATTCATTACTTATTGGTATTTTATGTACTTTATGCATTTAAATAGTGATACGTCTAGAGCAAGGGCCCTGCTTAAAGACCTCACGACATACATTTAACTACTTAATAAAATGTAATTTTCTAAATACTGGACTATTTCACTAGTACTTATCTTTCTATTATCTCCTCTTTTATTTTTAATTCTTTTTTTTCCCTCTCTCTCTATTTCCACTAACATATACCTTAGCCTAGAAGGACTGTTCTTATATTATTATGAACATTAATTCAAATTTTCTACAAAAGTTCCAAATCTAATTTATTTTTGGGGAACAATTTAATTTTATTAATTAATTTAATTAAATTAATTTAATAAAATAATTATTAGAGTTAAACCTTTTCATCATCTTGTTCTATAAGTAATGTCTTGGCATTTGCACTTTTCTACAACGTTTCATTATATATCAGATATATAAGGATAAAAGAAAAAAATTATGGTGTGTATGTATGTGTATATGTATGTATATATATAAATATATATATCACATTATTGGTACGCACTCATTCTACTACGTAAGTTATCTCGGAGATGTTATATTTCCTTTATTTTTATTTATTTTACTTTAGTCTTTTATTTCTGTTTTCCTTTTGGTTTGGTTAAACAACTGCCTATCTTATATGTAAGATTGAATCGAAAATCAAGCCTTCCTATATGCAGTAAACAAATGTTCGCTGTTTTTGTTGTTGTAAAATAATAAGTTGACAGCTGCGCCTGTCCTTTATACATGTTTGTTTTTCTAATTTGGTAAAATTCAATAAAAAACTATTGAAAGAAAAAAAAAACGTTCGAATATATATGTGTATATATATATACACACATATATATATAAATATATATATATATATGTATATACGTGTGTGAATATATATATATATATATATGTATATATATATATATATATATATGTGTGTATATACGTGTATATATATATATATATATATATATATATATGTATTTATGTATTCATTTTTATTTTTTACTTCTGTACAACAGCTCCCCCCTAGTTTTTAGAGCACTAAACATGCAGCAACAGGTTTAGGACACAAGGGGGTGCTGTTGTGCAACTAAACAGCTCCTTTGCAAAAAAAAAAATGAATGTGAAACTAAAGCATGCCGGCGGGCACAGCGTTGGCAGCTCGGGACGGGTAAGGGACACCGGAGGAAGGGGGACAGGTAAGTGACACTGGGATCTCCTAGCAGAAAAGTGTGTGTGTCCCGATCCCCGTGATCGGGACACACACACTGCGCTGCTCAGGATTTTTCTGTGCGAAACGCTGCCATCAGCTAATCAGATTTGACTAGCTGATAGGAGCAACCGCTGTGGTGGGGTAAACGGAACTCCCCTAGGTCCCGAGGCAAGATGGCTGGCTATCAGTGATAGCCACCATCTCACCGGGCGCAGCGGGATGCCGCGAGTAGCGGCCGGTATCTGCGTGACGTACATGTACGTCATAGGTCGGAAAAACCTTCCCGGTCATGACGTACATGTTTGTCATGGGTCGGGAAAGGGTTAAATGGTGGCCATAGAGAAAAGTACACTAAGCCACCTATATTGGTGATCATCATATGTAACACTCTATACATGACTAGACATGACACTAGCGGATTGGGTTGCCGGAGGCTCTCTACTCAATGCCTTGGCTTCTGGGGTCCCTTGGCATTACACACTTCTCCCCAGCACACTAGTTATTTTTATGCTAGACATTTTCTTATGCTAGACATTTTCTTCAGATAACATTTGACATTTGTTACCTCTGATTTTTGAATTACATGCTTTTGTGGGAACAGGAATACCTTTTGGCCACCACAGTATCCTGAGCATGTGGACACAATAAATTACATTAGACATTTTAGACATATAAGGTTTAAGAACATTACAATGGACTGTGTGGTAGTGAGTGTTACAGCCTTAATGTACAGTGGATATGTGTACATGTATTTATGTGTACTTGTGGATTATGTATAGTACAGGACTAAACTTTGTATTAAACTTTAATCTTTGTATCTGGCTGGTATTTGACCTTGTGTGGACAATTGGGACCTACGCAGCACCACCTCTTGGGATTCAGGAACTCCTACTTCTTCGGGAGCTCTTGACTCAATTGTAATTGCAGGCTCTCCCTTGTCGAAGGCTGAAGTAGGTAGCAAGTCTGTACTGGCAGGACTTGGACTTGTGGGCATAGACATGGGTGAGACAGGTGATATGGAGACTGGAGTATAGACTGGCACCAACGGTGACAGGACGGGAGCCCAACACTGTTCGATGACACTCAGTTTGGTAGTCTTCAGATGGGCCAATGGGTTATTATCTGTGTAGACAGTAAAAGGCATGGCAGCTTAGTAGTCCTTAAACTTCTCAGTTACGGGCCACACGAGGGCGAGGAGTTCCAGCTTGAAGGAGCTGTAGTTTGCATCATTCTTCTCTGCTCCTTGCAGATTACGACTGGCATAGGCTATCACATGCTCTTGCCCTTCTTGGACTTGGGACAGGACAGCTCTCAGACCTTCAAAACTGGCATCAGTATAAAAACGGAACGGCTGACTGTAGTCTGGATACGCCAGGATGGATGGCTCTGTCAACAGGTGTTTAAGAGCTTGGAATGCTGTTTCTTGCTCTTCAGCTCACTCCACAGGTAGTCTCCCACTGTAATTCTCCTTTGCCGTACCCCATAAGAGAGCTGTGAGAGGTTCTGCAATCTGGGCGAAGTGTGGAATGAAGCGGCGATAGTAGCCGGCAAATCCCAGGAAGCTCCTGACATCTTTCACTGTAGGCCAGTCCTTGACAATCTCTATCTTCTCAGGATTAGGCTGGACTCCCTCAGCGCTGATGACATGACCTAGGTAATGTACCTGAGGTTTAACGCCTTAAGGACCCAGCCCATTTATACCTTAAAGGGGTACTCCGCCCCTAGACATCTTATCCCCTATCCAAAGGATAGGGGATAAGATGTCAGATCGCCGCCGTCCCGCTGCTGGGGATCCCCGGGATCCCCGCTGCGGCACCGCGCTATCATTACAGCACAGAGCGAGTTCGCTCTGTGCGTAATGACGGGTGATACGTCCCGTTCCCTTAATGCAAGTCTATGGCAGGGGGCGTGACGACCGCCACGCCCCCTCCCATAGACTTGTATTGAAAGGGGCGGACCGTGACATCACAAGGGGCGGAGCCCCTGTACTGACCATCATTACGTGCAGAGCGAACTCGCTCTGTGCTGTAATGATAGCGTGGTGCCGCAGCAGGGATCCTAGGGGTCCCCAGCAGCGGGACCGCGGCGATCTGACATCTTATCCCCTATCCTTTGGATAGGGGATAAGATGTCTAGGGGCGGAGTACCCCTTTAAGGACCCGGCCACTTTTTGAACATCTTACCACTGTCACTTTAAGCATTAATTAACCTGGGATGCTTTTACCTTTCATTCTGATTCCAAGAATGTTTTTTCGTGACATATTCTACTTTTTGTTAGTGGTAAATTTTCGCCGATACTTGAATCATTTCTTGGTGAAAAATTCAATAATTTGATGAAAAAATTGAAAATTTTGAATTTTTCTAACTTTGAAGCTCTCTGCTGGTAAGGAGAATAGACATTCCAAATAAATTATATTTTGATTCACAAATACAATATGTCTTCTTTATATTTTCATGATAAAGTTGACATGTTTTTACTTTTGGACGACATCAGAGGGCTTCAAAGTTCAGCAGCAATTTTCCAATTTTTCACAAAATTTTCAAAATCAAATTTTTCAGGGACCAGTTCAGTTTTGAAGTGAATTTGAAGGACTTTCTTATGAAAAAAAAACACCCCATAAATGACCCCATTATGAAAACTGCACCCCTCAAAGTATTCAAAATGACATTAAGAAAGTTTGTTAACCCTTTAGGTGTTTCACAGGAATAGCAGCAAAGTGAAGGAGAAAATTCAAAATCTTCATTTTTTACACTCGCATGTTCTTGTAGACCCAGTTTTTTTTTTTAATTTTTACAAGGGATAATAGAAGAAAAAGCCCCCCAAAATTTGTAGCCCAATTTCTCTCAAGTAAGGAAATACCTCATATGTGGATGTCAAGTGTTCGGCGGGCGCAGTAGAGGGCTCAGAAGGGAAGGAGCGACAGTGGGATTTTGGAGAGTGAGTTTTCTGAAATGGTTTTTGGGGGGCATGTCACATTTAGGAAGCCCCTATGGTGCCAGAACAGCAGAAAAACCCCACATGGCATACCATTTTGGAAACTACACCCCTCAGGGCATGTAACAAGGTGTCCAGTGAGCCTTAACACCCCACAGGTTTTGATGACTTTTCGGTAAAGTCGGATGTGTAAATGAAAAAAAGAATTCACTGAAGTGCAGTTTTTTCCCCAAATTTATCATTTTTACAAAGGGTAATGGGAGAAAATGCCCCCCAAAATTTGTAGCCCCATCTCTTCTGAGTATATAAATACCCCATGTTAGGACATAAAATGCTCTGCGGGTGAACTATAATGTTCAGAAGAGAAGAAGTCACATTTAGCTTTTGGAAAGCAAATTTTGCTGAAATGGTTTTTGGGGGGCATGTCGCATTTTGGAAGACCCAGAACAGCAAAAAAAAAAAAAAAAAAAAAAAAAAAAAACACATGGCATATTATTTTGGAAACTACACCTCTCAAGGAACGTAACAAGGGGTACAGTGAGCCTTAACACCCCAAAGGTGTTTGACGACTTTTTGTGAAAGTTGGATGTGTAAATTAAAAAAAAAAAAGTTTTCCCCACCAAATGTTACATTTTCACAAGGGGTAATAGTAGAAAATGACCCCCAAAATTTGTAACCCCATTTCTTCTGAGTATGGAAATACCCCATGTGTGGACGTCAAGTGCTCTGCTGGCGTACTACAATACTCAGAAGAGGAGGAGCGCCATTGAGCTTTTTGAAAGAGCATTTGTTTGGAATGGAATCGGGGGCCATGTGCTTTTACAAAGCCCCCCATGTTGCCAGAACAGTGGACCCCCCCACATGTGACCCCATTTTGGAAACAACACCCCTCACAGAATTTAATAAGGGGTGTAGTGAGTATTTACATCCCACTGGCGTTTGACAGATCTTTGGAACAGTGGGCTGTGCAAATGAAAAAAAAATAAAAAAATTCACAGATCACTGTTCCAAAAATCTGTCAGACACCTGTGGAGCGTAAATGCTCATTGTACCCATTATTACATTTTGTGAGGGGTGTAGTTTCCAAAATGGGGTCACATGTGGTGGGGGGGGGGTCCATTGTTCTGGCCCTATGGGGGCTTTGTAAACACACGTGGCCTTCAATTCTGGAAACATTTTCTCTTCAAAATTCCAATGGCGCTCACTCTCTTCTGAGCATTGTAGTTCACCAGCAGAGCACTTTACATTCACATATGGGGTATTTTCTCACTCAGAAGAAATGGGGTTACAAATTTGGGGTGGGCTTTTTTCCTATTTTCCCTTGTGAAAATGAAAAATTTTGGGTTACACCAGCATTTAAGTGAATTTTTTTTCCCCATCCAACTTTAATGAAAATTCATCAAACACCTTTGGGGTGTTAAGGCTCACTATACCCCTTGTTAAGTTCCGTGAGGGGTGTAGTTTCCAAAATGGGGTCACATGTGGATATTTATTTTTTTGCGTTTATGTCAGAACCGCTGTAAAATCAGCCACCCCTGTGCAAATCACCAATTTAGGCCTCAAATGTACATAGTGCGCTCTCGCCCCCGAGCCTTGTTGTGCGTCCGCAGAGCATTTTACGCCCACATATGGGGTATTTCTGTACTCAGGAGAAATTGCCTTACAATCTTTGGGGGTCTTTTTTTCTTTTACCGCTTGTGAAAATAAAAAGTATGGGGCAGCCTCCAACTTTTCCTTTTCATAAGGGATAAAAGAAAAAGCCCCCCAAAATTTGAAGTGTAATTTCTCCCGAGTACGGAAATACCCCATGTGTGACCCTAAACTGCTGGGAGTTGTTGTTTTGCAACAGCTGGAGGCTCTGTTTTGGAAACACTGCCGTACAGTACGTTTTTCATTTTTATTGGGGGGGATAGTGTAAGGGGGTGTATATGTAGTGTTTTACCCTTTAGTATATGTTAGTGTAGTGTATTGTAGTGTTTTTAGGGTACATTCACACTAGCAGGCGTTTACGGTGAGTTTCCCGCTAGGAGTTTGCGCTGCGGCGAAAAATTTGCCGCAGCCCAAACTTGAAGCAGAAAACTTACTTTAAACCCACCAGTGTGAATGTACCCTGTACATTCACATGGGGAGACAAACCTCCAGCTGTTTCAAAACTACAACTCCCAGCATTACTGACAGACCGTGCATGCTGGGAGTTGTACTTTTGAAACAGCTGGAGGCACACTGGTTGGAAAACCTTCAGTTATCTAACTCAGTATTTTCCAACCAGTGTGCCTCCAGCTGTTGCAAAACATCAACTCCCAGCATGTACTGATCGCCGAAGGGCATGCTGGGAGATGTAGTTATGCAACAGCTGGAGGTACTCAACTACAACTCCCAGCATGTCGAGACAGCTGTTTGCTGTTTGGGTATACTGGGATTTTCAGTTTTGCAACATCTGGAGGGCTACAGTCTGAGACCACTATACAGTGGTCTCTATACTGTAGCCCTCCAGATGTTGCAAAACTACAACTCCCAGCATGCCCACACAGCTATTTGCTACAGTTGGATCACTGCACAGTGATCTTCATACTGTAGGCATACCCACACAGCAAATAGCTGTTGTAGTTTTGCAACATCTGGAGGGCTACAGTATAGAGACCACTGTATAGTGGTCTCAGACTGTAGCCCTCCAGATGTTGCTAGGCAACTCACCGGATCCAGGGAGTCGCATCGCCGTCCTCTTCTTCTGCTGATCCCCGTCCCGATCGCAGCCCGCAGCCGTCATTTGCGCGGGGTGCCTGCTGATCGATATCAGCAGTCACCACGGTCCAGTCCCCGCCTGGCACGCGGCGGGGACCAAAATTCCCATGGGCGTACAGGTACGCCCTGGGTCCTGAAGTACCAGGGACCGAAGGCGTACCTGTATGCCCTGGGTCCCTATGTGGTTAAAGGGGTATTCCAGGAAAAAAAAATTGTATATCAACTGGCTCCAGAAAGTTAAACAGATTTGTAAATTACTTCTATAAAAAAATCTTAATCCTTCCAATAATTATCACCTGCTGAATTTGAGTTGTTCTTTTCTGTCTGGCAACATTGCTCTCTGCTGACTCTGCTTGTCTCGGGAATTGCACAGAGTAGGAGAGGTTTGCTATGGGATTTGCTTCTACTCTGGACAGGTGTCATCAGAGAGCACAGAAAAGAACAACTCAACTTCAGCAGCTCAGAAGTACTGAAAGGATTGAGATTTTTTTTAATGGAAGTAATTTACAAATCTGTTTAACTTTCTGGAGCCAGTTTATATATAAAAAAGTTTTTTTCCTGGATAACCCCTTTAAGCAGATGACACTTGGATGGCTTAATCTTCAGTCCATGATGGATCAAGACTCGGAAAATGTCTGACAAATAATCCAGGTGCTCCTGATAGGACTTGGAGTACACGATGACATCATCTAGGTACAACAGGACGCTCTGAAAGTTTAGATGGCCCCAGGCACAGCTCCATCAGACACTGGAAAGTAGTAGGGGCATTGTACAGCCCGAACGGCATACTCTTGAATACGAACAGTCCCATGCGTGTCACAGAGCCTGTCTTTTCTCGGTCTTCCTCAGCCATAAGCACTTGCCAATACCCACTGGTTAAGTCCAAGGTGGAGAAGTAGGCAGCCGACCTGAGGGCTCTAAGTGACTCTTCAATTTTTGGAAGGGGATAAGCTTCCTTATGTGTGACATTGTTCAGTTTCCTGTAGTTGACACAAAAAAAGGATGGTCCCATCCTTCTTCTTGACCAAGACAAGGTACGCCGCCCAGGGACTCTGACTCTCTTAAATGACGTCCGCTTCATTCATGTCAATCAGCATCTTCTTAACGGTTTGATACATGCCTGGCTCGACCGGATGATGTCTTTCTTTGATAGGTGGGCTGTCACCTGTCAGAATCCGGTGCTGGATGATGGGCGTACATCCAATGTCTATGGGGTGCTTACTGAAAGCCTCGTGATGCCTCTTGGCGACATTGATGACTCCATTGACTTGATCTCTTGGAGTGGCTTCGTTCGTCTCCCACTTTGAGTTGTGCCCACTAGTGTTGCTCGCGAATATTCGCAATTCGAATATTATTCGCGAATATCGCATGTTCGCGAATTCGCGAATTTTGCGAATATAGTGCTATATATTCGTAATTACGAATATTCTTTTTTTTTTTTTTTTTTTTTTTTTCACAGTACACATCACAGTGATCACCCCTCTCTGCTTCCAGCTTGTGTGGTGTAAAGAAGGCTGTAATACTACTGTGTGAGACTGGCATGTGAAAATTCTCATATGCAAAAATTTGCATATGCTAAT
The DNA here is from genome assembly GCF_029499605.1 of Hyla sarda. Lineage (NCBI taxonomy): Eukaryota > Metazoa > Chordata > Amphibia > Anura > Hylidae > Hyla > Hyla sarda. The sequence goes on along the minus strand of NC_079189.1, from coordinate 340,048,745 downwards.
TTTCGCATATGTGAATTTTCGGATATGCAATTTTGTATATGCCAATATTCACATATGTTAATTTTCGCATATGCGAAAATAAAACGAGAATATAACGAATATGCGAATATTCGCGAATATATGACTAATATTCGTCCATATATTCGCGAATATTCGCGAATTCGAATATGGCCTATGCCGCTCAACACTAGTGCCCACCAGGGCTCAGGGGGACTTACAGCAGATCCCGGAGTCACTTGGGCTGTTCGCTGTCGGGCCACATTGCATTCTGTTAAGATGTCCCTTGATTCTAGAAGATAGAGCTGGGCGACTGGAGCGTATTTAGGTAAGACTGTAGCCACATTGGACAGATTGACATACCAGACTGGAACTCTCCCATTGGTAACTGTGACAAGGCTTCTGGTGGCTCAGACCAGAGAATGGTCTTCCAGCTGCATAGGCTCTAGCAGAGCTTGATAGTCCTTGTTTCTTACTCTAGGGCATGCACGGCACCATATGATTGTCTCTGTGTTGGGTTGCAAGGTCACCGAACTGATGTCTTGAATTAGCACTCTGCAAATTGGTTGGAAAACTTCTGCTCCGCTTGTAGAAACTTTAAATAGTGCTGCGCAACCCACTGGCCTGAGGGGGACATGTTTCTCCAATTTCAGCAAAACAGTGTTTCATGATATTCATCCCTAATATAACTTCTGCAGAACCTTTATCAGACATATCAGTTACTATCACTCTGAGTACATGTTTACCCAACTGGATAGTGGGCTCCCAATATCCATGTCTGGGTCTTGGTTTCCCTATACCTGCTACTACTCTAAAACCAACAACAAATTAGCATTCCAGTACTTATAAAAACATCTTTGGATATAGTAGACACTTGGGATCCTGTATATATTAGCTCCTCCAGCTGTACACCATCCACAATGACCTTTACATATGGGCAGGGGGCGACATAAATTTAGAGACCCGACTTAGGTCGTTCTGGGTTCGGACCTGTCACCTGTTCTCCTGAGGGCGCCAGGAGAACCCCAACATTGTACTTTCCATTGTCCAGATTTATTGCAATAGCTACATAAGGGCCTTTGAGTCCCGGGGGTTATTGGGCAGAGGATTGCGGGGGAGTTAACAGGATGGGTAGCAGAAACAGAGACGGGTTCCCTATGTAGGGGCGGTTCACAGTCAGGTAGAGTGGCCAGATTTGCAAGTTTCTTCACAGCCTTAGTCAATTGTTCAATGTCCTGCTTAACACTCTGAAAATCTGAGGTTGTAGCAACTGGTAGGGCAGTGAACACTGAGGCAGGAGCCGATGGTGGTGGCATGGGTCCGGCTACCGCCCCTAGTGGCTCTGGGACAGGTACACAATTTCCTTCTGACTCAGTCCCAGACTCTATGACCTGAATAGCCAGCCTCTTAAAAGCGGGTAAGGACAGACTTGGGTTTTGCACTGCTAACATCCTCAACTGAGCTTTGTCCCACTTATTATGAGCCCCATCAATAATTCTGTCCATCAATACTTTGTTACCCTGATCAGGAGTGATACCATCTAGCTCTTGAACAGCTAGGGCTAATAGCCGTTTTAACCCGTTATCGCCCGTTATTAATAACGGCCATTATTTTGTGACGGGCTATAGTAACAGGAGAATTAGTGCATGCATTATTTCTCCCGTTCATTCGCCCGTCACAAAATAACGTCCGTTATTAATTCCTTAAGGACCAAGGACGTATGAGTACATCCTTGGTCCCGCTCCCGTGATATAACGCGGGGTCCCACGGTGACCCCGCATCATATCACGGCGGGCCCGGCGTCATAGTGAAGTCGGGACCCGCTGCTAATAGCGCGCGGCACTGATCGGGGTGCCGCGCGCTATTAACCATTTAGCCGTGCGCTCAAAGCTGAGCCACGCGGCTAAAAGTGAAATTAAAAAGTGCCGGTTAGCTCAGGGAGCTGTTAGGGATCGCCGCGGTGAAATCGCGGCATCCCGAACAGCTGTACTACAGGAGGAAGGTCTCTAACCTTCCTTCCTGCAGGAAAAACAGTGTAAATAAAAATAAAGACAACAATAAACATATGTGGTATCGCCGCGTACAGAAATGTCCAAATAAGAAAAATATACCACTAATTAAACCGCATGGTCAATGGCGTACGCGCAAAAAAATTCCAAAGTCCAAAATAGCGTATTTTTGGTCACTTTTCATATCATGAAAAGATGAATAAAAAGCGATCAAAAAGTCAGGTCAATGCAAAAATAGTACCAACAAAAACTTCAGATCACGGCACAAAAATGAACCCTCATAGCGCCCCGAACACGGAAAAATAAAAAAGTTATAGGGGTCAGAAGATGATAATTTTAAACGTAGAAATTTTGTCGCACAATGATTTTTTTCCCGTTTTGCCGTAGATGTTTGGGTAAAATGACTGATATCATTACAAAGTAGAATTGGTGACGCCAAAAATAAGCTATAAAACAGATTTATAGGTGCAAAATTTAAAGAGTTATGATTTTTTAAAGGTAAGGAGAAAAAAACGAAAGAGCAAAAAACGAAAAATTACGGTCCTTAAGGGGTTAATAATGGGCGCTAATGGGTTAAAACGGCTATAAGGAAAATCCCATAGACTATAATGGCCGATTTCCAGGCTTTTTATAACAGGCGTTCATAACGGAAGTATTTTTATAGTGTGAAAGCAGGGTCACTGCCGTCTGCCCCCAGCTTTTTTTGGGGTGGCACAGACCTTTTTTTCTTCAGCGCACTATCTGTAGGTGTCCGCAGGTCTGCAGCACCTTTAGATGCGGGACTCCCGCGCTACAGGGTCGCTGCGGTCTGCCCCCAGCGTTTTTCTTTGGGCACATACCTTTTTTTTGCTAAACGTGTGGTGGGCCCCATTTACCTATAAAAGAGTGGTCCGCAACTGTTATCTAAAGCCCACCCACCGCTGATCAGTCCCATAGTACTGATCATTGTTTTTTTTGTTGTGAAGGTGCTTTTTGGGGGATTATAGCGTCTTTTTTTATTTTATTGTTTGCACTTATAGGTGGTCCGTGCCACCGGTAGCAGGCCTGTGCTGTGTGGACGGACCGTACCTGTGTGTGCGGCCTGCCCCACCGCTGTCAGTGATTTATCACTGATAAGCATTTTTTTGGGGTTCAGGCAGGTGCTTTTTTCGGGTTTTAACCTTTTTTATATTTTTATTTTTTTGTGTGGGGGTCTGTGTACGTGCCACCAGCCACTGTTCTGGGCTGAGTGGCCAGACCCCCCACTGACTTCTGCGCCCCCTGCCGCCACCAAGCACTAATCAGTGTGCACACCACTGATTAGGTAAACGCTTTTTTTTACGCTTTTTTTTGCGCTAGAAGTATTTTTTTTTTTTTTTTTAAAGTTTAGTTTTCTTTTTTTTTTTAGTTTAGTTTCATTTTATATTTTTATATTTTTGTTCTTAGGGCGGGTTAGTTAGGTTAGGGAGGTTTAGGGTGGGTTAGGTTTGGAAGTATCACACCACACGCAGCACACACACCAATAAAGTTTCCCCCCCCCCCACATATATACACTTCCCCCCCCCCATTAGAGTGGGGAAATTGCCTGCAGGGCATTTTCAGCGGAGAAGGCATATGCCTTACTTGCCTCTGACTCTGAAAGCACCACAGAGGACGAGGAAGACCCCACCTACCTTATTTCCTCGTCCTCCTCATCATATTCTGATGATGAGCCACCAAGGTGGCGGAGACGACGCCATGCGAGGCTGCAAACCTCCTCTGCTCCTGACCCTGTGCCCCATGCTAGTATGAGTCCCCCTGGTGCTCATACTAGTCAAGCCCCCCAGCCAAGTTTACTGGTGCCCCGTAGCTGCGAACTTGTCTGGACTGGGACCACGAGCGGACCACAAGCCCATGATTCCTCAAGAATCAAGATTGATATTGTTGGATTCACTGAAATGGACTATTTCAGTTTTTTTTTTTCAGTGACGACTTTGCCAATCTGATGGTTGACCAGATAAACCTGTAGGCCCAACAATTCGTCGCTGCAAACCTGGGCTCATTTTTACCTAGATCCAATGAGTGATACCCAGTCAATGCAGCCGAAATGAGGACATTTTGGGGCCTCGTACTGCATAAGGGTCTAGTGTCAGGCAATACTGGAGTAGGGACATCCTTTACCAGACCCGCTCTACAGTATGGCCATGGCACGTCCCCGGTTTGAGGCCATTCGGATATGTTTGCATTATGCTGATAATGCGGCATGTCCCCCCCGAACTGATCTCACGTATCACCACCTGAATAAAATCAGGCCGGTCATCAATCACTTTGGGGCCAAATTTAGGAAGGCCTATGTCCCGGGGCAGGAGGTCGCTATTGATGAGTCTCTCATCAGCTTTAAGGGGAGACTCAGCTTCTAGCAATACATCCCAACCAAGCGAGCGTGGTATGGCGTGAAGATGTACAGAGTACCTCAGGGTACACTTGCAAGTTTATGGTGTATGAGGGATGAGATTCCCGTATTGCACCCCCAGAATATCCCTCCACTCTGGGTGTTAGTGGGAAAATTGTTTGGGGCCTTTTGCACCCATTGCTAGATAAAGGTTACCACCTTTACGTGGATAATTTTGTTTACTAGTATCCCTCTCTTCACATCCCTCGCTGCCAGATCCATGGTCGCTTGTGGGTCAGTCTGGAAGAATCAAAGAGGCCTTCTGCCCCATTCCCTACATGGTCCTATCCCCCGGGGTGAGTCCCGTGCCTTTTCCCATGAAAACTTGTTGCTGGTCAGGTATAAGGACAAGAGGGATGTCCTTATGCTCACCACAATTCATAGGAACGGCAACACCCCTGTCCCTGTGCAAGGTACCGCGGGACCGGTCCTCAAGCCCGATTGCATTCTGGACTACAATCAGTATATGGGGGGGAGTTGATCTTTCTGATCAAGTCCTCAAGCCATATGATGCCATGCGGAAAACACTGACATGGTACAAAAAAGTTGCGGTCTACATGGTACAGGTCTCTATGTATAACTCTTTTGTACTGTCCCAGTACGCTGGCAACACAGGGACATTCCTACAGTTTCAAGAGGTAGTTCTAATGGCCCTCATCTTTGGTGGCTGCCAAGGAGCGGGTCAGAGCACCTCTTGAACTGTGGGCCCCCGGATCGTCCCTGGCCAACACTTTCCAGATGAGGTCCCCCACACTGGAAAGAAGGGACGATCCCAGAAAAAATGCAGGGGGATTCGGAAGGACACCACCACTCAGTGTGACACTTGCCCCGATCATCTGGGTCTCTGCATTAAAAACTGCTTCAGGGAGTATCACACTTCCTTGAGCACTGCATTTTTTTTATCATTTTCCATAATTTTAATTCCCCAGAATTTGACTCCCATGTACCAGTCCAGAGTACATTGTCTTCCAAATTTTAAAACCAAAACACTCCCTTCCTAAAAAAAAAATCCAAAAACTTATTTTCCAATACCCCTGATATATTTTTTTCCACCAAAAAATGGGTCACGGGACACAGAGTCAACAGCATTGGGGGTTTGCAGGTAACAGGTTAGGGACGGTCACACACATCACATTCCCAGAATGATGATTCAGAGCATAGGGTTTTACTTTCGGCTATACTCTGGGCCATCATTCTGGGAATTGGCATATCAGTATTAAAATTGCAATTTTTATCCCCCCCCCCCCCCATAGTACACTTCATCCATTCCTGGAAAATAAAGTTAGGGAACACCCATCTGTTCTAAATCTCCACTTCACCCCTATACACCTTCCCTAGGGGGTGTACTGTTTGTAATAAGATCAAATGTGGGTGTTCCTTTCTTGTATTTTCCACTGAATGTATGTAACTGTTAGGTCCATAACAAACATCGGCATCAAATGCGAAGAGTTCTCGTTGTCCCCCTGATTGCAATAGTGTGAATGTTTCATTTAATCAGTTATGGTTCATTGTTATTGCTCCAAGCTGTTTCATTGGATTCTTGTGATAATCCCACAGCTAATATGACATCGACCTTAAAAAGACTGATAGTGCTACCATAATTTTTTTTAGGTAATGTCCCAGGCCCAGCAGCATCAGTAAACCATTTGGTGGTTGAATGACACAGCCTGGAGCTGGCAGCAGCATGAGGAGACAATAGAGCTTCACAATCCCTAAGATTAAAAGATGAATTTTAAAATTTAAATTGAAGATTTATGGTAGCTAGTGCTACCATAAAATTTTTTGGGTAATGTCCAAGGCCCAGCAGCATGGGTAAACCATATACTGGCTGAATGACACAGTCTGGAACTGGCAGCAGCATGAGGAGACAATAGGCCTTCATAATCCCTAAGATTAAAAGATTAATTTTAAAATTTAAAATGAACATTTATGGTAGCTAGTGCTACCATAAAAATTTGTAGGTAATGTCCTAGGCCCAGCAGCATAGGTAAACCATATAGTGGTTGAATGACACAGCCTGGAGCTGGCAGCAGCACGAGGAGACAATAGGGCTTCATAATCCCTAACATTAAAAGATTAATTTTAAAATTTAAATAGATTTATGGTAGCGAGTGCTACCATAAAATGTTTTAGGTAATGTCCCAGGCCCAGCAGCATCACTAAACCATTTATTGTTTGAATTACACAGCCTGGATCTGGTGGCAGCATGAGGAGACAATAGGGCTTCACAATCCATAAGATTAAATATGAATTTAAGATTAAAAGATTAATTTTAAAATTTAAATTGAAGATTTATGGTAGCTAGTGCTACCATAAAAATTTGTAGGTAATGTCCGAGGCCCAGCAGCATTGATAAACCATATAGTGGCTAAATGACACAGTCTGCAACTGCAGGCAGCATGAGGAGACAATAGGGTTTCACAATCCCTAAGATTAAAAGATTACTTTTAAAATTGAAATAGAAGATTTATGGTAGCTAGTGCCACCATACATTTTTTTAGGTGATGTCCCAGGCCGAGCAGCATCAGTAAACCACATAGGGGCTGAATGACCCAGCCTGGAGCTCGTGGCAGCATGAGGAGACAATAGGCCTTCACAATTCCTAAGATTAAAAGATAAATTCTACAATTTAAATTGAAGATTTATGGTAGCTAGTGCTACCATAAAAATGTGTAGGTAATGTCCCAGGCCCAGGCTTAGTAAACCATATAGTGGCTGACTGACACAGCCTGGAGCTCACGGCAGCATGAGGAGACAATAGGGCTTCACAATACCTAAGATTAAAAGATTAATTTTAAAATGTTTATTGAAGATTTATGGTAGCTAGTGCTACCATTCAAAAATGTTAGGCAATGTCCCAGGCCTAGCAGCATCAGTAAACCATATAGTGGCTGAACGGCACAGCCTGGAGGTGGCGGCAGCATGAGTAGGAGATATAGTGGCTGAATGGCACAGCCTGGAGTAGGTGGCCGATGAGGAGAACATATAGTGGCTGAATGGCACAGCCTGGAGTTGACGGCAGATGAGGAGACCATATAGTGGCTGAATGGCACAGCCTGGAGTTGGCGGCAGCAGGAGTAGAACATATAGTGGCTGAATGGCACAGCATGGAGTTGGCGGCAGCATGAGTAGAACATATAGTGGCTGAATGGCACATCCTGGAGTTGGTGGTGGATGAGGAGACCATATAGTGGCTGAATGGAACAGCTTGAAGTTGGCTGCAGCATGAGTAGAACATATAGAGGCTGAATGGCACAGCCTGGAGTTGTCGGCAGCATGAGTAGAATATATAGTGTCTGAATGGCACAGTCTGGAGTTGGAGGCAGATGAGGAGACCATATAGAGGCTGAATGGCACAGTCTGGAGTTGGCGGCAGCATGAGTAGAACATATAGTGGCTGAATGGCACAGCCTGGAGTTGGCAGAAGCATGAGGAGACCATATAGCAGCAGCAGCAGCAGCATCAGGAGTCCTGAAAGTGACCCGGTGACAGAGTGGTGCGGTGGGTGGCAATACCAGTTCCCGGTAACGAAGGTGGGTGAAAAAAGGTCTGATGCAGAGGAATGTTTGTAACTGAGGAGAAGCGTCTTAAATCTGTTTGCCACTATACATATTTGTGAAGTGTTGGTGTGGCACCATGGTCAATCTACTCTGATGCATCAGGCATTGGTGGGTAAAAATCCTGGTTGATCCATGCCTGATTCATCTTCACAAAGGTCAGTCTCTCCACAAAGGTCAGTCAGTCTCCTTGGGGTGACTATGGCCCCCGCTGCACTAAACACCCGCTCTAATGGCATACTACTGGCCGGGCAGGACAGCTTTTCCAGGGCAAACTCTGCTAGTTGCTACCACAAATTAAGCTTGGCTGCCCAGAAGTCCAGCGGATCTTTAAGATGTGTTGGCATGGGCATGTCAATCTATGCTAATCTAGTAGAAAAAAGCTACACTGAAAAACAGCAGCACACCAAATACATGATAAAGATATAAAATTCTCTTTATTGCACAATTTGAACACACAAAAATTTAAATACCATAAGACACACAGGTTTTAATAAAAACATGTAAAATTGGCCATAAGAGCCAGAGCACAACTAAGAGGAGAGGCCATGAACCCCCTCTTCTAAGAAAAGCACCTGTCCTTGAAACATAATATAAAGAAAAATAGCGGATAAGCCCCAGTCAGCATAAAAACCAGCCCACATGTAATAATCCGAAACAATGGTAAGTATACCAATATACCTAGCTAAGAACAAGCTAGAATATTAAGGTGCTGGAGTAATGCAATAAAGTGCTATAAAGTATATACAACCATGAATGAGGCAAGCGTTTCAGACTGGAGGACATCCCAAAGCCAGCAATGGTGCAGCAAGGACCGGTCCACAGAGGACTCCACGCGTTCTGTCGCCAACTGGCAACTTCCTCAGGGGTGTTGTGCTATTACCAAATGTGTACATTTATATCTATAATAATTATGGGAATACCTTGCAGATGAGTTGAATCCCCAGCATGCTAGCCGCAGTGAGATGCCGGAATCATTTCCGGTCTCCATGAGAACGTCACATCCGCTCCAAGTAACATAATGAATAGGCGTAATAAGTAGTAATATAAGCAAGTGCTATACGCATGTGCCAACTCCCATGCGCCCATGCTTTAGATGAAATATACGGAAGCGCACATTATACTTGCGCAAGCGCATGCGTACATTGATAAGCATTATGGAACGCATCGTAATGTGTAATGCGCACGCGCATTAGATAATATATACGGAAGTGCATATAATACGTGCGCAAGCGCATGCGTATATTGATACACATCGTGGAACGCATCATAGGATGCGCGCGCAAACCACAGTACAAGAGAGCACATGATATATGCGCATGCATGGTGCGCATAATGATGCTCTACGTGAAACGCATGTCTCAATCATGAGACGCACGTCTCAATGCGTGTGTGTCTCAATCCAGAGACACAAAAAACATGCCTCCTCACTGTTCCTCACTAATAGCAGCAGATACAATACGATATAAATCTACAAGTGAGAAATAATAAAATAAAAAATGTAAGTGAAGAACCACTATGATATTGGGCATAGACATTGCCCTGCAAAGATATATATATATATATATATATATATATATATATATATATATATGTATATATATAAATGTTGAAAGAAAAAGAATATAGGAATGTAGTAGAAAATGTGAATATGTGAATAAAGTGTGTGAATATGTGAATAGTGAATAAATATGTTAGAAAGAGTGAACCAAAAACAAAAATATATATAAGAATGATATAATAAATACATTTAAAAAAAAGAAAAATTAAAAAGTAATAATAAAAGTTTAGAAAAATAAAGAAAAAAAATATACAGTACAGACCAAAAGTTTGGACACACCTTCTCGTTCAGAGTTTTCTTTATTTTCATGACTATGAAAATTGAAGATTCACACTGAAGGCATCAAAACTATGAATTAACACATGTGGAATTATATACATAACAAAGAAGTGTGAAAATATGTCATATTCTAGGTTCTAGCCACCTTTTGCTTTGATTACTGCTTTGCACACTCTTGGCATTCTCTTGATGAGCTTCAAGAAGTAGTCACCTGAAATGGTCTTCCAACAGTCTTGAAGGAGTTCCCAGAGATGCTTAGCACTTGTTGGCCCTTTTTGCCTTCACTCTGCGGTCCAGCTCACCCCAAACCATCTCGATTGGGTTCAGGTCCGGTGACTGTGAAGGCCAGGTCATCTGGCACAGCACCCCATAACTCTCCTTCTTGGTCAAATAGCCCTTACACAGCCTGGAGGTGTGTTTGGGGTCATTGTCCTGTTGAAAAACAAATGCTGGTCCAACTAAACGCAAACCGGATGGAATAGCATGCCGCTTCAAGATGCTGTGGTAGCCATGCTGGTTCAGTATGCCTTCAATTTTGAATAAATCCCCAACAGTGTCACCAGCAAAGCACCCCCACACCATCACACTTCCTCCCCCACACCATCACACCTCCTCCTCCACACCAGCACACCTGTGAAGTGAAAACCATTTCAGGTGACTACCTCTTGAATCTCAACAAAAGAATGCCAAGAGTGTGCAAAGCAGTAATCAAAGCAAAAGGTGGCTACTTTGAAGAACCTAGAATATAACATATTTTCAGTGGTTTCACACTTTTTTGTTATGTATATAATTCCACATGTGTTAATTCATAGTTTTGATGTCTTTAATGTGAATCTACAATTTTCATAGTCATGAAAATAAAGAAAACACTGAATGAGAAGAAGTGTCCAAACTTTTGGTCTGTACTGTATATAAAAATAAATATAAAAATATATTTAAAAAAATTAAAAAAAATTAAGAGATATATAAAAATAAAAAATATAGAAAATAAATAATGAAGATATACTAAAAAAGTTAGGAATATTAAAAGGTAGAATGTAAAAGTGTGTGAATAGAGATATGTAATAAACAATCCTCAGTAGGAGTGTACAATTATAACCAAATAAAATGTGTATGTGATATACATATATATATATATATATATATATATATATATATATATATACCTAAATATTGTGAGATAGAATGAAACACAACCAAAAATATGCGTATAATTGATGGTGTAGTAGTCAATAAGAAATTGATGCCACATAGCATAGAAAAATGCAACCAAATAAATACAAATATCATGCATAGGTATACAATCTCCCTACATCCCTATCAAAATAATATAACAGACAATATAACAACATGAACTGCTGCTAGTGATTCCAGTAGATGGAATAAAAGTTCACATAAAGTAGTCGCATGATCTAAGATATGGAATATATAACTTGCATAAAGTAATATCATAAAAGATGTAAATAATTGCACAGTAGATTTGTGTATAAGTACGTCCAACATAATGTACCTGGAGAAGGGAGCCGTCTCAAAGTACCTGATTATTGGATATAATAGGACTAGCATACATATTCTGTCACTCGAAGACCAGCTAAAAAGCTAATCTTCTATCTGCAAGGTATTCCCTCTACCTCAAAAAATGTGTAAATTGTGCAAACCATTACTCAGTCATTGAATAACATAAGTAGATATATCCTTTTTGTGATATAAGGGAGTAGTATATGCATATGATAATATTGCAATCAACAAGTATAGATACCCCCATGGAATACTAAATTCATCTTGGAACTATATATCAGGAGATCCGATTTCTATCAGTATATATCATCAAACTATTCATCCGAGGGTCCATTAGTTATCGGTATCATCCAGAAAAGGAAGGAATGAAAGTCGGCAACTCACCGGTCTTCTAAACTTCTTTATTTAGTACTCACATCAATAGTTACAGGAGAGGGATGATGGACGGGGGGTACAGCAGGCAACGGTAGCCGTTTCGCACAGGTTAGTGCTTCATCTGGCCTATTTATCGGTATCATCATACTATGTCCAGGGGTCCATTTGTTATCAATATCATCATTAAGAAAATTTATAATCCAAAACTATGAACTCTCATATAGACCAATAGTTCGAGGTTCATAAACCAGCCAGAGAGTCCATATAATACTGCAGTATCCCCTTCATGGCCCTGTAAAGTTCAAGACCAGCCAGAGAGAGGCCACCATATAATCAGGCGGGATTCATGTGGTGATGTGTTAGGCATCTTGGTGAGGGGTCCACCCTGTGAATCCATCCATCCAGTTTTTATTTTCATTTTGGTTTTTGCCATAATGTTCATCAAGTTATCCAAGAAGCAGGATATCTGTCTTGTAGCTCCCCCCAAAATTTCCTGACACACAGGGTCCGTATGCCCTCATGAAAAGGCACAATTACATTGAAGAATTCCTCCTTCCATAGAAAAGGCAGCAGCAGAAGATCCGTCCATAGACTCACGAACAATAGCGAATTATATCAAAAGATAGATGTATCTGGGAAGGAAACACACATATGTTAATATTAGTCTTTCGCAAAATGTAATCGGTAGAGGTCCCCTGAGGTGAACAGACTCTCGTCAAACAACCAACACCATAGACAACACACAAAACGTAGAAACACACACACAAAAAAACAAACACCATGGAGTGATGTGAAGACCCCTAAAATATATGTGTAGTGGAGACCAATACCATATGTGTACGTTATGTGTCAAGTGAACCACCATAATGTTATTCCATGATCAATATGTGAAAGTAAGTGGAATGTAAAACTCTGTGTACAGCCTTAACCAAGGCTATAAATAACAGTGCTAGTGAAACAATATGGGGGAGATTTATCAAAGGATTTAGACTGCTTTTTCCTGTCTAAATTTGTCGCACAGAAAGTCACAGTCTAAATATGTGCGACTTTTCTGCGACTTTTGCTGTAGAGGATTTTTAGAAGATGATGCAATTCTATTTTAGACGGAAATGCATTGGAAAATGCATTGGTGCTGAATTTATCAAGTGCGACTTTTGTGCGCGCATCTGCCCAAAATACGCTGAAATGTCAGACCATGTTGGAGCAGGTCTAAATGCAGTTTAAGCTGTAGACCCTGAAGTCTGAGCACAGAATTTATCAAGGGCTGTGAGACCTTTGATAAATTAGGAGCACAATAGACAGGAGACTACCACATACGCTGGATTATAAGCATACCCAGAATAGACTAGATTAGTAAATGTCCCCCATTGTGCCTAAATGTATATACTAGCCAGTATGTGAACAACTACTCTGTGGATGGTAATATGTGAAAGTGTAGAATGTGCAAACCACCAATTTACCTGAAATGAGTTATCCAGTCTCGACAACTCGGGAACCTCGACCTCACAACAACAGTATTCAGCATTCCACACTCTAATAATAAGATCGACAAAAGAGTGATACCCAATCACTGCTGGAGAGGGGGAGAGAAAAAGGGGGGAAAGAATATAAACACACAAATGGCATAACATAATATACTAGAAGTGATGCTGTGTTAAACAACACACCCCTAGTAATCCATTTATTCACCCAAATATCCTGTAAATAACAACGCCTCATTGAGGCCAAATGGTGAGACACTTCCTAGGTCAAAAATCCATCTGGATTCAACCTGCAATAATCGATTGGTGATAGGTCCCCCTCTGGTATTGTTATTAACTCGTTCCAATCCTGTTACTACCAGTCCATTTGGACATCCATTATGATGGTCCAGGAAGTGCTCCGCAACAGAGGTGAGTTTTCTACCATTTATTTGATCCCTCCTGGCTAGTGCTATGGTAGAAATGTGTTTCTGTACACGTTTCCGTAACTGCTGTCCCGTCTGGCCAACATATACTTTCTTACATGGGCAAACTATCGCATAGATTACTTGCACTGTCTTGCAGTTAATGTATCTTCCTATTTTAAATTCCTTTTGGTCCATAGGATTTACAAATATTCGAGTTGGCAACATGAACTGACATATTGTGCAATTCCAACATGGAAAGGACCCCGCATTATTAGAACCAGTTCCTAGAGACCTTGCTGGTCTTTTAAAGTGACTGTTAGTTAGCAAATCGTGAGACCATGGCTGATCTCTCCAGAATAATAGCTTGTACCCGCGAGTCCGAAATGAGAATACTCCAGTTTTTTTCCACTATACTTCTCACACTGTTCCATTGATTATTACATGTAGATATAAATCTGACCGTACTATTATATCTCTTAGGAACAGGTTCCAGTAATCTCCAGGGTGGGCCATTTATATGGATACACCTTAATAAAATGGGAATGGTTGGTGATATTAACTTCCTGTTTGTGGCACATTAGTATATGTGAGGGGGGAAACTTTTCAAGATGGGTGGTGACCATGGCGGCCATTTTGAAGTCAGCCATTTTGAATCCAACTTTTGTTTTTTCAATAGGAAGAGGGTCATGTGACACCTCAAACTTATTGGGAATTTCACAAGAAAAACAATGATGTGCTTGGTTTTAATGTAACTGTCACGATGCCGGCTGGCAGGTAGTGGATCCTCTGTGCCAGAGAGGGATGGCGAGGACCGCGCTAGTGGACCGGTTCTAAGCCACTACAGGTTTTCACCAGAGCCCGCCGCAAAGCGGGATGGTCTTGCTGCGGCGGTAGTGACCAGGTCGTATCCACTAGCAACGGCTCACCTCTCTGACTGCTGAAGATAGGCGAGGTACAAGGGAGTAGGCAGAAGCGAAGTCGGACGTAGCAGAAGGTCGGGGGCAGGCGGCAAGGTTCGTAGTCAGGGGAGATAGCAGAAGTTCTGGTACACAGGCTTTAAACACACAAAACGCTTTCACTAGGCACAAGGGCAACAAGATCCGGCAAGGGAGTGCAAGGGAGGAGACTAGATATAGCCAGGGAACAGGTGGGAACCAATTAGGCTAATTGGGCCAGGCACCAATCATTGGTGCACTGGCCCTTTAAGTCTCAGGGAGCTGGCGCGCGCGCGCCCTAGAGAGCGGAGCCGCGCGCGCCAGCAGATGACCGCAGGAGACGGGAACGGGTATGTGACCTGGGATGCGATTCGCGAGCGGGCGCGTCCCGCTGTGCGAATCGCATCCCCAACGGCCATGACAGGACAGCGCTCCCGGTCAGCGGGACCGACCGGGGCGCTGCGGAGAGAGAGACGCCGTACGCGCTCCGGGGAGGAGCGGGGACCCGGAGTGCTAGGCGTAACAGTACCCCCCCCCTTAGGTCTCCCCTTCTCTTTGTCCGGTAACTGCCTCCCCTGGGATGAGGGCACCGGGAAAGGATGGAGGGATTCCTCAACGGCAGGCAGAACAGCAGGAGTAGGAATGGGGAGGGAGGGCAGAGGGCGAGACTTGGCACGGGGCAGTGTGACACCAGGACGAGGGCCATGAGAGGACACAGAGGCTTGCCTGATGGAACTGGGAGGGGGGGAGAGGCATTTCCTGTGGCAGGCAGAGTCCCTAACGACCTTAGGGGGACCGGGTACAGGAGGAACCACAGGGTCACGGCAGGGAGTACTGGGAACCGGTTTAAGGCAGTCCTTGGAACAAGAGGGACCCCAACTCTTGATCTCCCCAGTGGACCAATCCAGGGTTGGGGAATGGTGTTGAAGCCAGGGTAGTCCAAGGAGAATTTCGGAAGTGCAATTAGGAAGGACAAAAAATTCAATTTTCTCGTGGTGAGGTCCGATGCACATTAGGAGGGGCTCCGTGCGGTAACGCACGGTGCAATCCAACCTGGCTCCGTTGACCGCGGAAATGTGGAGTGGCTTGACAAGACGGGTCACCGGAATGCGGAATTTATTCACTAAGGACTCCCGAATAAAATTCCCAGAAGCTCCAGAGTCCAGGCAGGCCACGGCTGAGAGGGGAGAGCTGGCTGAAGTAGAAATCCGAACAGGCACCGTGAGACGTGGAGAAGCCGACTTAGCATCAAGAGACGCCACACCCACGAGAGCTGAGTGCGAGCGTGCGTTTCCCAGGCGTGGAGGACGGATAGGGCAATCCACCAAAAAATGTTCAGTACTGGCACAGTACAGACAAAGATTCTCCTCCTTACGGCGATTCCTCTCTTCCAGGGTCAGGCGAGACCGATCCACTTGCATGGCCTCCTCGGCGGGAGGCCTAGGCGCAGATTGCAGTGGAGACTGTGGGAGAGGTGTCCAGAGATCTAAGTCTTTTTCCTGGCGGAGCTCTTGATGCCTCTCAGAAAAACGCATGTCAATGCGAGTGGCTAGATGAATGAGTTCATGCAGGCTAGCAGGAGTCTCTCGTGCGGCCAGAACATCTTTAATGTTGCTGGATAGGCCTTTTTTAAAGGTCGCGCAGAGAGCCTCATTATTCCAGGATAGTTCAGAAGCAAGAGTACGGAATTGTATGGCGTACTCGCCAACGGAGGAATTACCCTGGACCAGGTTCAGCAGGGCAGTCTCAGCAGAAGAGGCTCGGGCAGGTTCCTCAAAGACACTACGAATTTCCGAGAAGAAGGAGAGTACAGAGGCAGTGACGGGGTCATTGCGGTCCCAGAGCGGTGTGGCCCATGACAGGGCTTTTCCAGACAGAAGGCTGACTACGAAAGCCACCTTAGACCTTTCAGTAGGAAACTGGTCCGACATCATCTCCAAGTGCAGAGAACATTGCGAAAGAAAGCCACGGCAAAACTTAGAGTCCCCATTAAATTTGTCCGGCAAAGACAGGCGGAGGCTAGGAGTGGCCACTCGCTGCGGAAGGGGTGCAGGAGCTGGCGGAGGAGATGGTTGTTGCTGCTGTAGCTGAGACTGAACTTGCTGTAGCTGTGACTGTTGCTGCTGTTGCTGTGACTGGAGCTGCTGTAGCTGCGACTGGAGTTGCTGTGTCATGGTGGTCAAGTACGACAGCTGGTGCTCTTGTCGGGCGACCAATGTAGGGAGGTCGGCGGCAGCTGGCAGAGGAACTTCAGCGGGATCCATGGCCGGATCTACTGTCACGATGCCGGCTGGCAGGTAGTGGATCCTCTGTGCCAGAGAGGGATGGCGAGGACCGCGCTAGTGGACCGGTTCTAAGCCACTACAGGTTTTCACCAGAGCCCGCCGCAAAGCGGGATGGTCTTGCTGCGGCGGTAGTGACCAGGTCGTATCCACTAGCAACGGCTCACCTCTCTGACTGCTGAAGATAGGCGAGGTACAAGGGAGTAGGCAGAAGCGAAGTCGGACGTAGCAGAAGGTCGGGGGCAGGCGGCAAGGTTCGTAGTCAGGGGAGATAGCAGAAGTTCTGGTACACAGGCTTTAAACACACAAAACGCTTTCACTAGGCACAAGGGCAACAAGATCCGGCAAGGGAGTGCAAGGGAGGAGACTAGATATAGCCAGGGAACAGGTGGGAACCAATTAGGCTAATTGGGCCAGGCACCAATCATTGGTGCACTGGCCCTTTAAGTCTCAGGGAGCTGGCGCGCGCGCGCCCTAGAGAGCGGAGCCGCGCGCGCCAGCAGATGACCGCAGGAGACGGGAACGGGTATGTGACCTGGGATGCGATTCGCGAGCGGGCGCGTCCCGCTGTGCGAATCGCATCCCCAACGGCCATGACAGGACAGCGCTCCCGGTCAGCGGGACCGACCGGGGCGCTGCGGAGAGAGAGACGCCGTACGCGCTCCGGGGAGGAGCGGGGACCCGGAGTGCTAGGCGTAACAGTAACTTTATTCTTTCATGAGTTATTTACAAGTTTCTGACCACTTATAAAATGTGTTCAATGTGCTGCCCATTGTGTTGGATTGTCAATGCAACCCTCTTCTCCCACTCTTCACACACTGATAGCAACACCGCAGGAAAAATGCTAGCACAGACCACATGTCAATTCAGACCAACAATGTGCGGTTTTTCCGGGTCAATCGGGTCTCTGGTGACCTGAAAAAAAAGGGTGAATGGGGCTGTCTGAGACAGCCCCATTCACCCTTAGCCAGCAGGAGTGACGTGGCATGGGTGCCGCCTCACGATCACGTGATTGATCGGTCGGAACAACAGATCAATCATGACCCTGCTGGGTGGCGATCGGGATGGCGATGGTGGCAGAGATCAGCTCCGGGGGGGGGGGGGGGTCCCCTACCTTGCCCTGGTCCAGTGGGGGTCCCCTTGGGATCGGTGGCAGCGACAGGAGCAGCAGGATCGGCGGCAGGATACAGCAGGAGGTGATGCCTGTTCACCTCCAGCTGTTTAGCAACAACTCGCAGCATGCACAGCCAAAGGGCATGCTGGGAGTTGTAGTTTTGCAACAGCTGGAGTTCCAACTACAACTCCCAGCATGCCCTTTGGTAGTCTGGGCATGCCGGGGGTTGTAGTTATGTAACAGCGGGAGGCACTTTTTTTCTATGAAAAAAGTGTACAGCCAGCTGTTGCATAACTACAACTCCCAGTATGCACAGACAACCAAAGGACATGCTGGGTTGTAGCAGTGTGCTTCCAGCTCTTGCAAAACTACAACTCCCAGCATGCCCTTCGACTGTCAATGCATGCTGATTGTTGCAGTTTTGCAACAACTGGAGACACATTGGTTGTGGAACCGAGTTTGTTACCTAACTCAGTGTTTTGCAACCAGTGTGCCTCCAGCTGTTACAAGAATACAACTCCCAGCATGCACTGAGAGACTGTACATGCTGGGAGTTCTAGTTTTGCAACAGCTGGAGGCACACTGGCTGCGAAACACTGAGTTAAGTAACAAACTCTATGTTTCGCAACCAATGTGCTTCCAGCTGTTGCATAACTACAACTCCCGGCATGTATGGTCTGTCAGTGCATGCTGGGCGTTGTAGTTTTGCAACAGCTGGAGGTTTGCCCCCCCCAATGTGAATGTACAGGGTACATTCACTGAGCGGGTTTACAGCGAGTTCTGCTGCAAGTTTGAGATGCGGCAAATTTTCCGCCGCAGCTCAAACTCCCAGCAAGAAACACATTGTAAACCTCCGCCCATGTGAATGTATCCTAAAAACACTACACAACACTTACACATAATAAAGGGTAAAACACTACATATACACATACCCCTACACAGTCCCACCCCAATAAAAAAAAAAAAAACACATTGTACGGCAGTGTTTCCAAAACGGAGCCTCCAGCTGTTGAAAAACAACAACTCACAGTATTGCCGGACAGCCACTGACTGTCAAGGCATGCCGGGAGTTTTGCAACAGCTGGAGACACCCTGTTTGGGAAACACTGCCGTAGGTGGATTCAAATCCCGAATTTAGTCCTCAAATGCGCATGATGCTCTCTCACTTTGGAGCCCTGTCGTATTTCAAGGAAACAGTTTAGGGCCACATATGTGGTATCTCCATACTCGGGAGAAATTGCGTTACAAATTTTGGGGGTCTGTTTCTCTTTTACCCCTTATGAAAAGGTAAAGTTGGGGTCTACACCAGCATGTTAGTGTAAAAAAAATTAAAAATGTTTACACTAACATGCTGGTGTTGCCACATGCTTTTAATTTCTCACAAGGGTTAAAAGGAAAAAGAGACCCCAAAAAATTGTAAGGCAATTTCTCCTGAGTACAGAACTAGGCCATATGAGGGCGTAAAGTGTTCTGTGGGCGCACAACTTGGCTCAGGAGTGAGAGCGTGTCATTTACACTTGAGGTATAAATTTGTGATTTGCACAGGGGTGGCTTATTTTACTGCGGTTCTGACATAAACACAAAACAATAAATACCCACATGTGACATTTTGGAAACTATGCCCCTCACGGAACGTAACCATAGGTATAGTGAGCCTTAACACCCCAGAGGTGTTTGACAAATTTCCATTAAATTTGGATGTGAAAATGAAAAAAAAAAAAAAAATTTCTTTCACTAAAATGTTGGTGTTACCCTACATTTTTCATTTTCACAAGGGAGAATAGGAAAAAAAGCCCCCCAAAATTTTTTGCCCCATTTCCTTGAGTAAGAACATACCCCATATGTGGATGTAAAAGTGCTTTGCGGGCGAACTACAATGCTCAGAAGAGAAGAAACACCGTTGGGCTTCTGGAGAGAGAATGTGTCAGAAATTGAAGGCCATGTGTGTTTATTCATTTGCACAGCCCACTGTTCCAAAGGTCTGTCAAACGCCAGTGGGGTGTAAATGTTCACTGCACCCCTTATTAAATTCTGTGAGGGGTGTAGTTTCCAAAATAGGGTCACATGTGGGGGGGGGGGGGTCCACTGTTATGGCACTATGAGGGGCTTTGTAAACGCACATGGCCTCCCACTTCTATTCCAACCAAATTCTCTCACTGAAAGCTCAATGGCACTCCTTCTCTTCTGAGCATTGTAGTTTGCCCGCAGAGCACTTTACATCCATGTATGGGATATTTCCATACAAATTTTGGGAGGCTTTTTCTCCAATTACCCCTTGTGATAATGAAAAATTTGGGGTAAAACCAGCATTTTTGGTGAAAAAATATAAAATTTTTCATTTTCACATCCAAATTTAGCGGAAATTTGTCAAGCACCTGTGGGGTGTGAAGGCTCACTGTACCCTTTTTACGTTCCTTGAGGGGTGTAGTTTCCAAAATAGTATGCCATATGTTTTTTTTTTTTGCTGTTCTGGCACCATAGGGGCTTCCTAAATGCGACATGCCCACACATACTCAGAAGAGATGGGGTTACTAATTTTGGGGGGCATTTTCTCCTATATCCCTTGTAAAAATGTAAAAGATGGGGGAAAACCAGCATTTTAGTGAAAAAAATAATTCATTTACACATTCGACTTTAACGAAAAGTTGTCAAACACCTGTGGGGTGTTAAGGCTCAGCGGACCCCTTGTTACGTTCCTTGAGGGGTGTAGTTTCCAAAATGGTATTCCATGGTGTTTTTTTTCTGTTCTGGCACCATAGGGGCTTCCTAAATGTGACATGCCCCCAAAAAGCCTTTTCAGAAAAACTCACTCTCCAAAATCCCATTGTCGCTCCTTCCCTTCTGTGGTCTCTAGTGCACCCACAGAGCACTTGACATCCACCCATGAGGTATTTTCTTACTCGAGAGAAATTGGGTTACAAATTTGGGGGGGGGGGCTTTTTCTCCTTTTACCCCTTGTAAAATTTCAAAAACTGGGTCTACAAGAACATGCAAGAGTAAAAAAATGAAGATTTAGAATGTTCTCCTTCACTTTGCTGCTATTCTTGTGAAACACCTAAAGGGTTAACACACTTTCTGAATGTCATTTTGAATACTTGGGGGGGGGGGGGCAGTTTTTTTTTCATGGGGTCATTTATGGGGTATTTCTAATATGAAGGCCCCTCAAATCCACTTCCACACTGAAATGGCCCTTGAAAAATTCAGATTTTGAAAATTTTGTGAAAAATTTGAAAATTGCTGCTGAACTTTGAAGCCCTCTGGTGTCTTCCAAAAGTAAAAACATGTACACTTTATGATGCAAATATAAAGTTGACATATTGTATATGTGAATCAATATATAATTTATTTGAAATATCCATTTTCCTTACAAGCAGAGAGTTTCAAAGTTAGAAAAATGCAAAATTTTCCAAATTTTCATGAAATTTGGGGATTTTTCACTGAGAAAGGATGCAAGTAATGATGAAAATTTACCACTGTGTTAAAGTAGAATATGTCGGAATCAGAATAATTGGTAAAAGCATCCCAGAGTTAATAATGCATAAATTGACAGTGGTCAGAATTGCAAAAAAAGGTCTCAGTCCTTAAGTGGTTAAAATAGTCAGTTAGTGTATCGCCTTCATTAAGTGGTGCTATTATATGGCTGCTTAAAGATCATGCCCTCTATCTGCTTATTCGTACTTTCAGCACTATGTAGTAAATGTAGGAATAGAGAGGGCTTCACTTTAGCAGTCAAGGAGTCCACTGACTGTATTAAAAATCAAGAGGCCTGCCCTGACTTTTCGCTAGTTAAAATTAGTTTTCTCAAAGGGACATCAGGCTACTGCGTTGGCATGGTGATGGAGGACTTAAATAACCTATCATCATCCCATCATATCCTATTAGCCACCCCTATCCAATCCACTGATGCTAAGTCAGAGGTTGGCAATAGGTGCCGGTGCAGTGCCGTGGATTGTAATTTGCCATAGATTGTGATGGAGTGACTCAGCAGTTTTCCCTGCTCAAACGCTCCGCCTCCATCACATTCTATAGGCTGACAATCGCACCCCCCCCCCAACCATTGGTTACTGCGGGGGCTGGGGGGGGGGGGTGTGCGAGTGTCACGTGACATATTTAATCATCAGGCATCGCAGCTCACGGCAGTCTCACTTGGGCTATCACAGGGAGAGGATCTCTCCCTGTGATAGCCCGAAGCTGCACGGAACTCTCATGGCATCTGTGGCCCGATTCCGAGAACGGAATGGAGCCACAGAAACCAATCCATTTACTGTGTCCTCCCCGCTGCGCCTGTCAGCCTCCCCTCGCACAAGCTGATAGTCAGTGTCACCCGCCAGCGCGATCACTATTCACCGCTAACGGGAACCCTGTGCCCGATAGTAGTGTTATGTGTCCCCGCCAGCGCAATGTTCACTGCTAACACGACCTCTGTGCCCGCTAGCAGTGTTATGTGTCCCCGCCAGCGCAATGTTGACTGCTAACGGGACCCCTGGGCCCGCTAGCAGTGTTGTATCCCCGCCTGCGCAATGTTCACTGCTAACGGGACCCCTGTGCCCGCTAGCAGTGTTGTGTCCCCGCCAGCGCAATGTTCACTGTTAACGGGACCCCTGTGCCCGCTAGAAGTGTTATGTGTCCCCGCACGCGGCTCTGTTCCCCGCGCCCTGTTAGCTCTGGGAACGGGAAACAGATTTAAAGGGCTTCGGGCGCAGCGAGTACTGCGCATGCGTAGGTAAGTAGCATACATTTACTTTTAGTGTAGCGTAGTTTAGGATTAGTTTGAAAGAGACTACAACTCCCAGTATGCCCGGGCATGCTGGGAGTTGTAGTGCAGGGAAGGGCCCACAACTCCCAGCATGCCCAAACAGCTGAAGGCTGCCTGGGAATGCTGGGAGTTGTAGTTTAGCTGGTGGGACCACAACTCCCAACATGCCCAAACAGCTGAAGGCTGCGCGGTGATGCCGGGAGTTGTAGTGCAGTGAAGGCACCACAACTCCCAGCATGCCCAGACAGTTGAAGGCTGCCCGAGCATGCTGGGAGTTGTAGTGCAGTGAAGGGCCCACAACTCCCAGCATGCCCAGACAGAGAAGGCTGCCCGGGCATGCTGGGAGTTGTAGTGCAGGGAAGGGCCCACAACTCCCAGCATGCCCAGACAGCTGAAGGCTGCGCGGTGATGCTGGGAGTTGTAGTGCAGTGAAGGCACCACAACTCCCAGCATGCCCAGACAGCTGAAGGCTGCCCGAGCATGCTGGGAGTTGTTGTGCCTTCCCTGCACTACAACTCCCAGCATGCCCGGGCAGCCTTCAGCTGTCTGGGCATGCTGGGAGGTGTGGGCCCTTCCCTGCACTACAACTCCCAGCATGCTCGGGCAGCCTTCAGCTGTCTGGGCATGCTGGGAGTTGTGGTCCAACCAGCTAAACTACAACTCCCAGAATGCCCAGACAGCCTTCAGCTGTCTGGGCATGATGGGAGTTGTGGGCTCTTTCCTTCACTACAACTCCCAGCATGCCCAGGCATGCTGGGAGTTGTAGTCTCTTTCAAACTAATTCTAAACTACGCTACACTAAAAGTAAATGTATGCTACCTACCTACGCATGCGCAGTACTCGCTGCGCCCGAAGCCCTTTAAATCTTTCCCGTTCCCTGAGCTAACAGGGCGCGGGGAACAGAGCCGTGTGCGGGGACACATAACAATGCTAGCGGGCCCAGGGGTCCCGTTAGCAGTGAACATTGCGCTGGCGGGTACACATAACACTGCTAGCGGGCACAGGGGTCCCGTTAGCAGTGAATAGTGATCACACTGGTGGGGACACATAACACTGCTAGCGGGCACAGGGGTCCCGTTAGCAGTGAATAGTGATCACACTGGTGGGGACACATAACACTGCCAGCGGGCACAGGGGTCCCGTTAGCGGTGAATAGTGATCGCGCTGGCGGGTGACACTGTCAGCTTGTGCGAGGGGCACACAAGCTGACAGGCGCAGCGGGGAGGACACAGTAAATGGATTGGTTTCTGTGGCTCCATTCCGCTCTCGGAATCAGGCCACAGAAGCCATGAGAGCTCCGTGCAGCTTCGGGCTATCACAGGGAGAGATCCTCTCCCTGTGATAGCCCAAGTGAGACTGCCGTGAGCTGCGATGCCTGATGATTAAATATGTCACGTGACACTCGCACACCCCCCCCCCCAGCCCCCGCAGTAACCAATGGTTGGGGGATGGTGTGCGAGTGTCAGCCTATAGAATGTAATGGAGGCGGAGCACTCGAGCAGGGAAAACTGCTGAGTCACTCCATCACAATCTATGGCAAATTACAATCCATGGCACTACACCGGCGCTGCTTCCATGACGCGTTCTTCGCTTTCAGTGATGTATTTCCAGTTATCAATATTTCTTGTGCTGCGCTTTGCTCTAATTCTGGCACATGCGCAATGTATTTCATGCCGTAGTCCTGGAAAATGCGCCTCGGATCACTTCTTCTTCATCCGAGGTAACCTATTAGCGCATGCGCAGTAATGTTAACGCCGTACTTCCCACTGCTGCGCTTAGTGTCTGCGCTATCTCCTGCCTCTGACCCCTTATGTTTCGAACATGCGTAAGACATCTCTTCACTCCATTATTCACACTATTGAAATATTGGAAGTAAGCAGTCAACATGTATGATGATGACCTCCTATCAATCTTATTAGTTGGGATTAATCCCTACATCTGCAGATTAGTGACAATATGAGACACATCGTATTATGATCATATGGGACAGCGGGAACCTACATGATAATAAACATAGTTATTGATGATCTCCTACTTTGAAGCTGCTAATACCAAGTATTTAAAGAACACTGTACTGTGCCGTGTCACGCTTCGGCTGGCTGGAGGTGGATCCTCTGTGCCAGAGAGGGATTGGCGTGGACCGTGTTGGTGGACCGGTTCTAAGTTGCTACTGGTATTCACCAGAGCCCGCCGCAAAGCGGGATGGTCTTGCAGCGGCGGTAGCAACCAGGTCGTATCCACCAGCAACGGCTCAACCTCTCTGACTGCTGAAGATAAGCGCGGTACAAGGGAGTAGACAAGAGCAAGGTCGGACGTAGCAGAAGGTCAGGGCAGGCAGCAAGGATCGTAGTCAGGGGCAACGGCAGGAGGTCTGGAACACAGGCTAGGAACACAAAAGGAAACGCTTTCACTGGCACAATGGCAACAAGATCCGGCGAGGGAGTGCAGGGGAAGTGAGGTATAAGTTGGGAGTGCACAGGTGAACATACTGATTAAGCCTGCTGCGGCGCAGTGGCCCTTTAAATTGCAGAGACCCGGCGCGCGCGCGCCCTAAGGAGCGGGGCCGCACACGCCGAGACAAGACAGACGGGAAACGGGTCAGGTACGGGAGCCGGGATGCGCATCGCGAGCGGGCGCCTCCCGCATCGCGAATCGCATCCCGGCTGGGAGTGATATTGCAGCGCACCCGGTCAGCAGGTCTGACCGGGGCACTGCGAATGAGAGGATGCTGCGAGCGCTCCGGGGAGGAGCGGGGACCCGGAGCGTTCGGCGTAACATGCCGTTTATCCAACCCTCCCTCTGACCAACCCCTGCTGAAAAAAAAAATCAATCATTATGCCACCTCAATCCTGTGCTGCCCTAGGCATCTGCCCATGTGTGCCAGTATGAAAAACATGAAATAAAAAAGCACAAACGGATGCGCTCCGCAGTGTAACACCAAAGGTGAGTTGGTAACGCTAAGTGTGAATTGCGCTTACCACATGAAGTTGTACTCCAACCAAGTACAACAATGGAACAGGGCGTATCATCAAAGGGTCTCTGCAGCTTCGTCCCGCTGAAATAGAATCACGATAAAAACAAGCAATCTCCAGGTAGCAGAGCAGGATCAATTGTCTTATGGGAAATAAATCCTTTTAACTTCTTATCTGGTGTCAGCGCTTCCATTGATCCCGCTCTGCTACCTGGAGATTGCTTGTTTTTAGTATGAAAAACATGGTCCTAAATATGATCACATACCACACCCTAACATGCTTTATAGACTACAAAACTATACTGTGCCAGCTCATGCCTTCCCTCTTTAATTTCACATTAATCTGCTGCAATAGATAACCATGCTGTGCCCCAAGGGAGATGACAATTCCATCAAACACAGTTGCTATGTAGGTTATTTGAAAGCTCTGTATTCATATACTATAATTTTCCAATTATTTACTAAGTTGCTACATAGAACACATGACTGTGCAGAGACTACTTCAGTACATAGCTACTACTTCATATATTGGGCCTCATTTACTAAGAGTGTCGGGTTTTTACTAGTGGGAAAAGTCGTTTCAGACTTGCAGGATTCTTCTCTATTTACTATTGGGAAAAGTCAGGAACATTTTCTGACCAGCTTTTTCTAGGTGGATATTTCCAGCCATTTATCCACAGGATTTTCTGTGAATTCAATAGTAAATAGGTCGGGATGTAAAACCACACTCCTTTGTGGGCCGACCACACCCCCTTTGCGACAGACCATGCCCCCTTGTCGGCTTTCACAGTGCAATGTCAGGTTTGTCAGATTTTCCTGTCGCACACTGTCGCACACTGGAGCAGAAACTCTGCGCCAATATAACCCAACAAAAAAATGGTGGGTTTCAGCTTAGCAAATTGTATGCTTTCCTGAGAAATCATAATTGTACGTAGCATTTTGTTAAGGGCAAGTTCACCGATATGCTTTTACTGCACATATGTGTAGTTTCACACTAAATTCCCTGGAGAAATGATATCAAAAATATAAATATTAAAAATACAAATAATCATACATAAAAATATAAATAGTTTTATACAATCCGGAATGTGCGCAATACAGATGTGCAGTTGTGTTTTTTTTTCTTTTTTCTCCTGGAGTCTCCCATACTAGGAACGGACTGGTTCCATTCTGTTGCACTAAACTGAGTCTGCATTTTCCCTGAGGTTCTGCACAAAGAGAGGGTTATTAGTAACTGTAGTATTAAGTCTATGCACAGTTTTACAAATATAATTGCATATTTTATTCATTGATTTTTTATAATATCAAATTGTTTTGATAAAATCCTTTGGATTTTTGTTGTTTTAGAACTGAGGATATGTTATTTTAAATTTTCGCGGTCTTTTATTCACTGGTATAAATGACAACATTTCCATCTGCATAACTATTGGACCTGACGAAGAAGGGATCACGCCCTTCGAAACGCGTTGTCCCACCCCCCATATTACGGCCTTTTTATTATTATTTATTCTCTTATGTCAAATAAAATCCTTTTGCTTATATCATTTCCCACTCTGGATTGGATTTACATCCGACCCTGGATTGATCTACACTTACGAGGAGAGCGCCTGAATGCATCAGCATTTTCTGCTGCAATGCAGACCACAGTTCTTTCTAGTTTCACACTAAGCCACTACAAAATTTTGTGTACCTTCAGGTTTTACACAGGTTTTTACTGGCAGAAAATCAGAAGTCAGAAATGGATCCACGAGGAAGGAGAAGTATAATTCCCATTCCATGTAAATATACTTCTGTCCTTGGCTCAAAAACTTCAGTGGCAGTTTTCCAAAAAATGCCAGAAAACACCCTGTGTGGAAACCTAGCCTTAGGCTGATTTCTGTTGTATGCTGTGAAATGTTAACCATTGTGCCTTTCATCTGTACACAGGCAGTGCTCTGGTTGAGAAAGGGTTACCCACACACTGAGCCCCACAGGGTCTGTGGTTTGGTGTCCTCCTGCCAGCACCATTTTTTATAATGCATTTGCATCAGGCAAGTTTTGCAGTATGAGTTGACATATATGCAAACATAGACATCTGTTTTCCTAGAAGTACTGCTTTTAGAAAAGAATTCACAGAGACACCATATGGTGCCAAATGGGATGCCTCCAGGTCTGTGTTATCATTTTACCATGTGCATGGACACCGAAACCTGCCCAATTGAGGACAAGACATAACATGATGCATTAAGGACTTGCATGCACCCGGAGATAACACACAGAGCAAGGGGCTCTCAAGGAGGGGAGAGGGGTATTCAAAAATAAACATTATACTTCCTCACCAGGACCACATTTTACCACCACAAAGGGACTAAATAAAACTGTTAGTGAATACAAGACATTGACACAGATTTAGCAATCTGTCCGAGACATTTTATCTTAGTAAAATGAATGGAATGAACTGTGGTTGGTTGCTCTGGGCACTTTGGACACTTTTATAGGGACAGATACCAGTTCTGCATAGTAATAGTGCTCACTTTTGTGTTAACAAACAGCAATACTGCTCCCAGCACAACTTAAAGGGGTATTCCATTTTTATATATATCAACTGGCTCCAGAAAGTTAAACAGATTTGTAAATTATTTCTATTTAAAAATCTTAATCCTCTCAGTACTTATCAGCTGCTGTATACTTCACAGGAAGTTCATTCTTTTAATTTATTTTCTGTCTGACCACAGTGCTCTCTGCTGGCACCTCTGTCCATGTCAGGAACTGTCCAGATCCAGATCTTAATCCTTCCAATAATTATCAGCTGCTGAAGTTGAGTTGTTCTTTTCTGTCCGAAAACAGTGCTCTATGATGACATCTCTGCTTGTCTCAGGAACTGCACAGAGTAGAAGAGGTTTGCTATGGGGATTTGCTTCTATTCTGGACAGTTCCCGAGACAAGTGTCAACAGAGAGCACTTAGACAGAAAAGAACAACTCAACTTCAGCAGGTCATAAGTACTGAAAGAATTTTTTTTTTTAATAGAAGTAATTTATAAATCTGATTAGCTTTCTGGAGCCAGTTGATATATAAAAACAAGTTTTTTCTTGGATAACCCCCTTATTGTCCCACAAAGTATCTTGTTAGTGCCTCCCACACACATGGTCTCTTCTCTAATAACCCCATATACTTCCTACACAAAGAAACAACCCCATTGTAAAAAATCTACTAACATGGTCAATGTAGTGCAAGAAACCCCTTTGGAATCAGACCACCAATAAAACTGGGCCAATGCAAATATGTTTATTATTCCTATGTGCAAATGCATTACTCTAAACCACCAAAAATAGAGACATCAAACATGTAGATATGGGAATACAAAACACTGGCCCAATAGTATACAATCGACTGGACAATATCAATAAATATAGGAGGTACAATATAATGCATACAAGTAAGAAACTATCAATCACTGGATGAATGGATAAATAAAGTGCAAATGAAGAGCAAACAACACCACATATAAAGTGCTTATTTACTGCAGACATGTAACCATCCAGGTCAGTGCGTTGTCCCAACGTAGATTTTGCTTGTGCTTTGTCCAGCGGAATTCCGACTTGTGACTAACCCTTTGTATCTGTAAAATTTAAACATAACAGTTCGGCATTGCTGGATTGTGTAGGAAATAAATATCTGTTTCATCACACAGTCCCATTTTATGAAATGCTTACTTACACTTAACTGGCACTAGATGGCGACAAATAGCTACATTGTAAAATAACTATTCGTAATGCCAAAAGAAATAGGTTATTGGTTTACCATCAATGTAAATAAGACAATATGCGTTAAACAAACAAAGTCTTAAAATTGCTTTTAAAAACAAAACAAAAACAAAAAATAAGCTTTCAATGTGACCTGTTGTGTCTGGAGGAAATCTGATAAGTGCTGGAAAATCTGGAAATATAACTAAAAATATTTGTAACAAGGTAAAATGTGTCATAGGCTGCAGAAAAATGTTCTAAGATGCCCGATCAGGAAATACCCAAATACTTATCATACTAACACAAAATTCCAGTCATCAGAGTAATACTTTATCCACACAAGGCTAATAGGTTATAGTATATAGTATATAGCTGAACCAAAATGTAGTGTGCAGTGCTGAGAAACCTTTGTCATACTGAGGCTTAGGTTGGGTTTACATTACGTTTTTAGTTGCTGTTTCATTACATTTAATTTTGCTATATACAAAAGTATAGGAGACAACGATATTGTATATAGCAAAAAATCAATAACCACATAAGTTACAATGCTTGTTTTTAGAATGTAAGCCAAGAGAAACAGATTCTGTTGTATGACATACAGCAGCATTCGATTTTAGCATCCGTTTAACCGTTTAACATACTTTTTTATCCTCTTCCACAATATAAAGTACGTGTGTTAAAAGTAGACACAAATGCATTGTGAACCTAGCCTAAAACTGCCATTATATACAAGTGTGACTTGTCTTTCCATACGGAATCATCACCAAAAGCCATGCACATCATTGCTGCCTTCCATTATTCTTGGCTGACTGGTTTTCTGTAATTGGATATGGTAAAAAATGCTGCAGATTTGCATTGGGTTACTTATAGGGGGAGATTTATCAAAACCTGTCCAGATGAAAAGTTGCTGAGTTGCCCATAGCAACCAATCAGATCGCTTCTTTCATTTTTAACAAGGCCTCTCCAAAATGAAAGTAGTAATCTGATTGGTTGCTATGGGCAACTCAGCATCTTTTCCTCTGGACAGATTTAGATAAATCTCCCCCATAGAGTGCTTTTGACATATAAGGCAGGTATGGGTGTATTTGATAAATAGAGGTTAAATTTAGACAAATTTATTTACATTAGCGGTGTAATAGGGGGCTGGAGTATGGGCTAGTGGGTATGAGCCTCACATGTTGGAGGGTCCCCTGTAAGACATGGGCAACAAGAAAAAACGTGTTCTCAAAAGGCTGGAGGTTCTCAACCCCAAATGCAGTTGTGCATTTATACTGGGGGAGCAGATCCTCCCCTTGTAGTCCATTGCTAAGGGCGATCCCCAGCATAAAAATGCATACAATGGAGGATGCCTGCAGCGGACTACAAGTGCCACAATGGCATCCTACACCAGATAGACGGTGTGGATGTGTAACATGTAGAATCTATATATATAAAACTCAATGAGGAAAATTTATCAAAACCTGTGTAGAGGAAGAGTGGTGCAGTTTCCCATAGCAACCAATCAGATCGTTTCTTTCAGTTTCAGAGGCCAGTGAAAAATGAAAAAAGGGATCTGATTGGTTGCTATGGGAAACTGCACCACACTTCCTCTACACAGGTTTTGATGAATCTTCCCTACGGTGTGCATGTATGTGTGTATGTATGTGTGTATGTATGTATGTTCCAGCATCACGTCCAAACGGCTAAGGATATTACCATGAAACTTGGCACACGTTACTTATATGTCACCAACAAACATAGGGTAGGTTATTTAACCCTTACTCACCCCCATTTGCCAGGGGCGGGGTTTATGTTTAAAGTCCCATACAAGTCAATGGGAAATATATGTTACTGCATAACTTCCAAACGGCTGGACATATTTTGATAATACTTGGTCACATGTTACTTATATGTCCACTTAAAATATAGGATAGTTAATTTAACCCTTAACTAGCCGCATTTGTGAGGGTCAGGGTTTTTGTTTAAAGTCCCATGCAAATTTATGGGAAATGTATGTTCCCACATAACTTCTGAACGGCTGGAGATATTTCAATACCTGGTACACATATTACGGGTCAGGATAGGAGGTCAAGATAGGAGGACAGGATATGAGGTCGGGATAGCAAGTCGGGATAGGAGGTCGGGATAGGAGGTCGAGATATGAGGACGGGTAAGGAGGACGGGGTAGGAGGTCGGGATAGGAGGTCGGGATAAGAGGTTGAGATAGGAGAATGGGGTAGGAGGTTGGGATAGGAGGTCGGGATAGGAGGTCAAGATAGGAGGTCGGGATATGAGTACGGGATATGGCAACAATATATGAGGACGGGATAGGAGGACAGGATAGGAGGTCGAGATAGGAGGACGGGATAGGAGGTCGGAATAGGAGGTCAGGATAGGATGTCGAGATAGGAGTTTGGAGATACGAGGTCGAGATAGGAGGTTGGAGATAGGAGGTCGACATAGGAGGACGGGATAGGAGGACGGGATATGAGGTCTGGATAGGAGGTCAAGAAAGGAGATCGAAATCGGAGGTCGAGATAGGAGGTCGAGATAGGAAGATGGGATATGAGGACGAGATATGAGGACGGGATAGGAGGTCGGGATAGGGGGACGGGTTAGGAGGACGGGATAGGAGGTCGGGATATGAGGACAGGATATGGCAACAATATATGAGGACAGGATATGAAGTCAAAAGTTTCCCCTCCTTTGTTTATTTTCCTCCTCAACAAGGATTAGGAAGGAAAAACCGGGCAATTCCGGGTACTCAGCTAGTAATACATAAATTTAGGTGCACTACTGTGGTAGATGTGAACAATAACATATGAATAACCCTCAAAATGATGTTAAAATTGAGACATTAGCCAGCATATCCTTATATGAAGGATATACCTGAGCCTGCTCACCAATGCCAAGATTTCTCAAGTGGCACGGGACCTAACACTAAACCTACCTGTGCCTTATGGGCAACACCAGGGGCCAGTGGGTAATTACAGCGACATTAGGTCCAACTCACAGCCTGCTCCCAGCTACCTCCAGTGTGGCTAAGCACACATACAATGAGAGGAGAGAGGAAGGCTATGAGCCCCACCCAAGTAGGCTGATATGCTGCTGGCCTCACAGGTGCACCAAAATGCTGCCTATAATAGTGATTAAGGCGCATTAGATTTGGAGTTTATACACTTGGTATTGCCCATACGGTACAAATAGGTTTAGTGTTAGGTCCCGTGCCACTTGAGAAACCTTGGCGTTGGTGTGCGGGCTCAGGTATGTCCTTCTTGTTGTCCAAATCTTGTTCTTGGAGGTGTATAAACTCTAAATCTAATGCGCCTTAATCACTATTATAGGCAGCATTAAGGTGCACCTGTGAGGCCAGCAACATATCAGCCTACTTGGGTGGGGCTGATAGCCTTCCTCCCTCCTCCCACTGTATGTGTGCTTAGCCACACTGGAGGTAACTAGGAGCAGGCTGTGAGACGGACCTAATGCCGCTGTAATTGCCCACTGGCCCCTGGTATTGCCCATATGGCACAGTTAGGTTTAGTGTTAGGTCCTGTGCCACTTGAGAAACCTTGGTGCTGATGAGCGGGCTCAGGTCTGTCCTTCATATAAGGATATACTGGCTAATGTCTCAATTAGTGATGTCGCGAACATAAAATTTTCGGTTCACGAACGGCGAACGCGAACTTCCGCAAATGTTCGTGAACCGGCGAACCGGGTGAACCACCATTGACTTCAATGGGCAGGCGATTTCTAAAACCCACAGGGACTCTTTCTGGCCACAATAGTGATTTAAAAGTTGTTTCAAGGGGACTAATACCTGGACTGTGGCATGCTGGTGGGGGATCCATGGCAAAAATCCCATGGAAAATTACATAGTTGATGCAGAGTCTGGTTTTAATCCATAAAGGGTATAAATAACCTAACATTCCTAAATTCTTTGGAATAACGTGCTTTAGCCCCCTTTAGGCAGCACATAGAGCCCCCCCTTTAGGCATCACATAGTTAGATCCCCCTTTAGGCAGCACATAGATTCCCCCATATTAGGCAGCACATAGTTAGAGCCCCCATTTAGGCAGCACATAGATTCCCGCATGTTAGGCAGCACATAGTTAGAGCCTCCCTTTAGGCAGCACATAGTTAGATCCCCCTTTAGGCATCACATAGTTAGAACCCCCTTTAGACAGCACATAGAGCCCCCCTTTAGGCAGCACATAGATTCTAATACCTGGACTGTGGCATGCTGGAGGGGGATCCATGGCAAAACTCCCATGGAAAATTACATAGTTGATGCAGAGTCTGGTTTTAATCCATAAAGGGTATAAATCACCTATTATTCCTAAATTCTTTGGAATAACGTGCTTTAGCCCCCTTTAGGCAGCACATAGAGCCCCCCTTTAGGCATCAAATAGTTAGATCCCCCCTTTAGGCAGCACATAGATTCCCCCATATTAGGCAGCACATAGTTAGAGCCCCCCTTTAGGCAGCACATAGATTCTCCCATATTAAGCAGCACATAGTAAGAGCCTCCCTTTAGGCAGCACATAGAGCCCCCTTTAAGCAGCACATATTTAGATCCCCCTTTTAGGCAGCACATAGATTCCCCCATATTAGGCAGCACATAGTTAGAGCCCCCCTTTAGGCAGCACTGGTTTTATTTCACAGCCAAAAAAGTTTTTATTTTTTCATTTTTTAACAACTGTCACACCAAATGTGATTTGCACTAGTGTGACAATGAGCAAAAAAGGTTTCCAGCGGAGTTCCCCTTTTAAGCAGAGGTCCCCAACCAGGGTGCCTCCAGCAGTTGTAAGACACACAGACTGAACTTATAGCCCTTTTAATACTGTAGTTAGTTGCTTGAAGGAAATTAAGTTTTACACCGGAGTACCCCTTTTAACCAGCGGTTCCCTCCCAACCAGGGTGCATCCAGCTGTTGCAAGACACACTGACTGAACTTACAGCCCTTTTAATACTGTAGTTAGATACTTGAAGGAACTTAAGTTTTACACTGGAGTACCCCTTTTGACCAGCGGTTCCCTCCCAACCAGGGTGCCTCCAGCTGTTGCAAGACACACGGACTGATATTTGAGCCCTAAAAAGGGCTTTTTTGGGTGCTGTCCTTAAAGCAGATATTAGACTAGTGCTTTAGGAGTAAACTGGACCCTGAATACACCACCTAGCAGCAACCTAGCTATCGCTTTCCCTATTACAGCAGGAGCAGCTTCTCTGTCCCTCCACTTTCTAAGCCTGCAGCATGCCGAATGAAGGTAAAATGGCATCCGTGCAGGAGGTAGGAGGGTCTGGAAGGGAGGGACTGACGCTGATTGGCTGTAATGTGTCTGCTGACTCTGACTCACAGGGTCAAAGTTTACCCCAATGTTAAAGTATAGGGGGCGAATCGAACTTCACATATGTTTGCCCGGCGAACGCGAACATGCTAAGTTCACCGGGAACTGTTCGCCGGCGAACAATTCGCGACATCTCTAGTCTCAATTTTAACATCATTTGGAGGGTTAGTCATATATTACTGTCTACATCTACCACAGTAGTGCTCCTAAATTTATGTATTATCCCCAATAAGACACCCTTGTCTAGGCTATTTACTTATTGGGCTAGGGCAGAAACCTGATTTCAGTTCATTGAAAATCATGCTACATATCATGATTGCATTAGAAAAAAATCTTTTGTGTTAAACAGCAGATTTATGAAGTTTTGGTCCTGGACCTGGTGTTGTTTTAGTTCACATGCTCCCTGCTGATAGATTTGGTGCTCTATTGGCAAGTAAAGCAGTACTGATACATTTCCTCTTGCTTATTTATGTTTGGGGTCTGCCTTTTTATTGTGTCCTATTGAGTGAGTGGCGCAAGTACATACTGTATTCTTCATGTCAGCCATGTCATTTGACTCGAGAGATAGGACATTTACACTGGACATATCTGTAGGCTGAATAGGATTAAATATGACAAAGCATCATATGACCTGTTCCTAAATGAAGACATGTTGGGAAGGCAGTGCTATGGTTGCCAGTGTGGCTCACTGGTTAGCACTGTTGACTTGCAGTGCTGGGGTCCTAGGCTCGAATCCTCCCTGGCTCTACTAGTGGTTTTTCCAACTGTTATAAAACAACTTTCAATCGCAAAGTCATAGAATAGTGGCCCACTGGATTCAAGTGTGCATAAATAAGGGTCTACTGTACTAGTGTAAGAAAGCTATAGGGGACATGATTCTAAAACTGATTAACCTCAAAATTGTATAATCCTTTTTTTTTTTTTGCAAAATGAGTAGTAACAAATAAAATGCATATTCCAGGAATATTAATAACATCTGCAAAAATTGTGCAGCTAGTCTGGTAATGATTCATCTTTGCAGAGGGACTGCTAAAATGAGCCATGCTCTAATCCCTGGTTAGAATCTGAATTGTTTACTATAGCACTTCTTTTCTGTTAGAATTCTGGGATTTGTATTCAATAGATCATGGGTACTATTATCTTCTCCTATTATCTGTGGAATGGAGAACTAAATGCCAGATGATTAATATCAAAGAGTACGTGGCATTCTCTTCTCTTTCCAGTGGAATTTAAACACAGGATAATTTAATTGTAGGACATGAGTCTCTGCCAAGGTCCTGCCTGTTAAGAGGAAACCAAAAACTAATGCAAATGTTATAATACTATTCCTCATACAATTTGCTTGAATCTTCCCTGTATGGGAAGGTGTATTTCCGTGTTGACTCCGCAAAAAAATTGTTCTTTCTGTGGACTCAATAATCAGAAATTCCGAAGTTTCCGCACGGAAATTCCATTGTGTGAACATGGCCTTAGAATGTATTACACCTAACTACAACTTACTTAAGGGTCTATTCACATGGCAGAATTTCCCCATACTGAATTCTCCCTTAAATTAAAGCCCATAGACTTCCGTGGAATTCTGCTCTCCCATTTACACTACTGAATTTCAGCTTGCGGAATTCCGCAAGCATCTAGGCTAGGTTCACACTACGGAATCTCCGGCCAGAAAATTTCCGCCCGAAGATTCCGAGTGCGGCCAGCGCCGACTGATTCAGTCGGCACTAGGACCGCGTGGACACTGCAGTTTCTAATAGACTGCAATGTGTTCCGCGAGTATTTCTGCCTGAAGAATGAGCAATGCCACAAGCTGAAATTCTGCCATCTGAATAGATCCTAAGGCTGGGTTCATACTGTGGAATTTCTTGGCAGAATTTCTGCTGGAGATCGAGCCAGTGGCACTAGGATCACGCGGACTGCATTGCTGTCCCCATAGATGGCAATGCATTTCTGGGTGGATCTTTTGGGACATCTATAGAACGGCAATGCAGTCCGTGTGGTCCTGGTGCCGCCGGCTTCATCTCTGTCAGAAATTCTGCCCAGAGATTCCACAGTTTGAACCCAGCCTAAGGCTAGGCTCACACTGCGGAATCTCCAGGCCGAAAAATTCCACCCAGAGATGACTGATTCAGTCGGTGCTAGGACTGCGCGGACACTGCAGTCTCCAATAGACTGCAATGTGTTCCGCAAGAATTTCTGCCTGAAGAAAGAGCAACACCATTCTTCAGGCGAAAATTTTCAAGCGGAATATCTGTTCACGAATTCCGCTTCACAAATTCCGAAGTGTGAATTTGTGAATGGAAACCCATTCACTATACAGTACATTTTAATAAGTAGAATTTTTGCCTGCAATTTCAAAGCGGAATTGCAGGCGGAAATTCCGTAGTGTGAACCTAGCCTTAGGTTGTCAGATAACGAAGAGGACCCCACTCTTCTTTGTTTATTCATAAAAAAATATGTCCTGGGTGATGGCAGGTCAAATGTCCGTCACCAACTGCAAATTCCTAAAGGGAAATATTCTGTTAAGTGAAATTCAGCTGAACTTTTCACTTTATTTCGTCACTGTCTTGGAGAGACTGTCTTTGCAGCTGATTAATTTCATGACTTTCCTTTTATAACCCTGTTTTTATCAATATTTCAGTGCATCTGCTGTAACAAAATGTCATTGACGCATGCATAGTACTTAACTGGAAGATTACCAGTTCACAGTGTGGCCCATTCAGTTTAGTCAGTTTTATATCTGGATAATTAAGCCATAACTATCCTTTTATAGTTCAACATTTTGATAAAATGGAGACTGCTACTATCAAGAAGTCATTACAGTAATGTCTTGTCTCATTTTGTTATGTATTTTCTGGACTATGGTCTTTTCATTGATAACATTTAAAACGTGCATAGAAAAGCATTCACAATAAGAATTAAAGAAAAAAAAAACATTTGTGGTAGTCAAGAAAAAAGAAAGTGGCAAAAAGCTAAGCTAATAGGGGTAGCAGAGGTAGTGGTCATTAATGGGCTCCGACACCTAAAAGCCCTTTTTCCCATAAAAGAACCCAATATGATCTCTATTGCATGGAAAGTGAGAAGCATCATGAACCAAAAGATTCAAGCAGTGGTGAAAATGTATTGAATATTGGGAAGACTAAAGGCAGAACAAGGCTTTCCTGACCGTACATTACCCCTTTGCCTATCTCAGTTGGAGGAATTTTAACCCGTAAGGGAGCTAGAGTCTGTCAGGGAGGAGTATATAACATATTCTTTAGGGTCTCTTTGCCACCTGAATATTTTAACTGCTAAATGACCTCTACATTTATTGAACTTAGTAATAGTAAGCAATTGGAGTCTGTATCATGCAGCTGATAGTTTGGGAAAACCTTCCTTAGGACAGTTTGGACCATGTGTAGTCTCCGTCATCCACTCTGGCTTCCAGATTACTGTAGACAAAAACAGCTTATATCCTGATTTTTATGTAAAGTTTCAAAAATGCTTTGCCTTTTCTTTGCAGGAGGACCTGGCCTTTAAATGGCTGATATCAGCTGTGAATTTTAATTTTATGCTAGGCTGACCCAATCTCCTCCCCAGCCTCCAGAGGAAGAAAATGGCAGGCAGGCGGGCAGTGCCCCTGATAAACTGCCATCCTAGGCCTGCGCCTTATTGGCCTTGTGCAAAATATGCCACTGGATGTCATGTGATACTGCCAGTGTCTTATATAGAAGATAGGAGGTACAAAGGCAAATATCAAAATGCCTCCACTATATTGCCATGTTTACCACAAAGAATATAAGGGGCTTTTTGTTTGTATGCTCCTCCAGGACTTTTGGGCCTTACTTTTTGCTTGCTAAGAAGTAAAAGGCCTATCCACAGGAGCCAACTGCTTCTGGACCTGCCCCCTGTGTATTACAGCTGATCGGCTGGGGGTTCTGGGTGTTGGCACCTCACCAATTGGCGTTTGATAGTTTACCCTGTAGATAGGCAATCAATCTTGCAACTCATGCATAGGTCCTTGGTACCTAAAGTAGCAAAGGAGATTGAATCATACAAAGCTGAGACCTAAAACATCTGCATGGTCTGTCTTTATAATACGAAGCAGAATTATCAGAACAACTTACTTTATTAAAACACTTGTGATATCCCAGCAGCTTTCCTGACTACAAGCCCTTAAAGGGGTTACATCAGCGCTGACTGTTACACACTAGTGATGATACAGCAGCTTAGCTACCTAAACGCGGTTGTGATGTCACAGCAGGTTACATGATTGAAGCCCGCATGTGATGTCAGAGCTTACTACACTGCTGACACTCATCTGTGACACCACAGAAGCTTGTCTGACAGGAGCAAGTTTGTGACGTCACAATAGCCATTTAAGTGTGTAGCGAGATAGCTCTTATTTTTTTAACCTTTGTGTTATCTTGATTTGTTCCCCTTCTGTTTATTGTTTTCCATATTGCGTGCCCTTATCTTTCTCACCTTCCTCCCCCCAGTCCTTCTCAAATGTTCTTTCTAGTGGTGTTAGGCCACAATTAAAAAACAGGGGAATATATGGGGAATAAAAAGAGAGGAAATATACTTTTCCTTCTCCTGAATCCAGTTCTCACTTTGGCTCAACTAAAGTGGAAGTTTTCGGGAAAAAAAAAACCTGTGTGGAAACCTATCCTTAAGCTTCTGGGTCACAGTTTTAAATCTATGATAGAGGTCACCTAACATGGGATTTTGAAAATATTAGTGCCTTCTTTTGTGGTAGAAGGGTATATAGGTCCCCTTGAGGTATTTTTTTTTTTCTGGACAAGTTCACATCTTGTCCCAATGTTGTTGATATCACGTAGGCCACTGCACGAGACATCCGCACTGAACCCTTTTGGCTTTACTAGTCCCTGGGAAATAATGTTTTCTTGTTGCCAAATCTTAGAAGGAGCCAATGCAGGGCTCAATGCTAATATATGGGTAATGTTACAGAGCTGAACACTGGGCCACAGTGTTGCTGTATAGGATGGACCAGAAGAAGACTATATTATGTGGATGGAGGAAGAAGAGCAGAGTGTGATATGGCATTTTAGAAGTTTGACATGCTGCAATTCTTCAGAGCAGCAGGCCTGTTTGCAGTCACAGTAAGAGAAGCCAATGGCTTGTTGACTAGCGTGAGCAGGAAGTCATCCTGCCAAGGGACATACTGATCAGTGGAGGAACGGCTAACTGCCCTGGAACCAATGGCAAGGCCTATCCTCCTAACCCCACACAGTGAAGAGTTTGGTGGGACAAAGGGGACAGTTACAAGAGCTCTACTCCTTCTCCAATGTACTGGAGTAAAACATTTAAGAGTTAACATTATTTTGCAAACACCAAGCATCCTGTTTTTAAGTTATAGTACTGTTATACTGTTGCTGTAGTTTATAATAACAGCTGTTTCAAATGGACTTGTACAAGAATTGTATGTGTCTCCCAATGGCTAAAGGACTGTACTGTAAGGTAGGAGTCAGTCTCTTTGCCTGCAGCTCCCCCCCCCCCCCCCCCCGTGCAGCTGCACTAGTTGCACATAGTCTATACTGAGAGAGATAAACAGTGGAATATTGTCAATTACATTAGCCTAGCAGCAGAGAATCAGATTTTGTGAAAAAAAAAAAAATCACTTTCTAAAGTGTTCCACTATAGGTATTTTCCAGACAATAAACTCAGTCAATAGAGAATACACATTTCCTAGCTGTTTATTCAGCTGCCAGGTTGTTCATTCTAATCGAAGCTAAATAATTGAGGCTTTAGAATTCTGCTTGATTTCCTAATCATTCGGTATCTGTTTCACCTCCACTTAGAATTCAACTGATTTCTTACTATTTAGAAATGTAGTATAATGCATTTGGAAAGTCTTCCGACACTTTAATTTTTTTTCGTTATGTTGAGGTCTAATAATAAATAAAAACAAAAAATCAATTCCCCCTCCCACTCTGCTGCTACAAAAAAAAATTCTGCTGCACTGAAGGTTCCCAAGAGTGCAGTGGCTTCCATAATTCTTAAATATAAGAAGTTTAGAACAGCGAGAACTAGATCTGGCTACCTCACCAAATTAAGTAATCAGGTGAGAAGGGCCTTGGTAAGATCCTGTGTACAGATGGGAGATGCTTCTAGAAGGTCATCCATCTCTGCAGCACTCCATCAATCTGGGCTTTAGGGCAGAGTGGTCACAAAGAAGCCTCTCCTCAGTAAATTATACATTAAAGCCTGTCTGTAGTTTACAAAAAAAAAAAAACCCTAAAGGACTCTCAGACTGTGAGAAACAAGGGCAACACCACAATACCTGTTCTGTGTCCCCTGTAGTTATCATTGTGATTTTGCCAGCTTCTGTGGCCCTTGTTGTATCCTGAATTTTTTTCCCCTTGCTTGCTGCCCAGACTACAACTCCCAGCAGTAAGTGCAGCTCTGAGCAATGGCTGCCAGGCAATTGCTTTTGCTATCTGTGTGCATGCTGTGTTGTTGTACATGTCTTTTCTTTTAAACTATCTTTCCCCCAATCAATAAATCATGATATGCTCTGAATGGCAACAATCAGTGAAAAGGTCTACAGCAGGAAAAGAGCAGTGTTATGTGCTGAGGAGATGGAAAGATCCTCACACAGAGAGGAGAGGGGGAGGGGAGGTGTGGCTGTGAATCCAGAAATCACATGGTGTCTATTTTTCAGGAGGGTGGGGGCTAGTCTTAATGAGGGGTTTGCACAAAGACAAGCAGGATCAGATTAAGATGTCTTTCACTCCCTGCATCTAAGTGACAGCTGAAAGAGGGAAACTGCTCTATATAGCTAATGATTGATATTTATACAAATACATAGGTTGGTGAGTAGCAGGGGCGTTGCTAGCGGGGGATCTAACAGGGCTATATCCACGGGTCTTGGGTCCATAGCCCCGGGTCTCGGGACACGCAACTTCTTTTTTTTTTATTCTCACCACCACTCCTTAGTGTTGGATCGTGGGAGATGGCGTAGTGCACTGTGCTGTGCAGCACCGCAAATAGGCATGACAGATGCTGCTGGGAGCAGACATCTGCTCTAAGGCCCTGTGTAACCTGGCTTAACTGGCGCAGAGAGGGGAAAGGCTGGCATATTTCAGACCCATGCTAACCCTGATGAGCTGGAAGCTGAGTAAACAGAAGGTTGGGCGGCCATTGAGTAACAGGTGGGCGGGTAGTGAGTAAACAGATGGGCAGTGTGTGACGGGCGGGCAGTGTGTAAGGGCGAGTGGGCAGTGAGTAACGGGTGGGCAGGCAGTGAGACATGGGCG
The DNA here is from genome assembly GCF_029499605.1 of Hyla sarda. Taxonomy (NCBI): domain Eukaryota; kingdom Metazoa; phylum Chordata; class Amphibia; order Anura; family Hylidae; genus Hyla; species Hyla sarda. Next base: position 340,006,789 of record NC_079189.1, on the reverse strand, counting down.
TGTAGTGAGTGATAGGTGGGTGGGCAGTGAGTGACGGGCGGGCTGGCGTGCAGCGAGTGGCGAGCGGGCAGTGAGTGACGGGCAGGCGGTTTATGACAGACGGGTGCTCAGTGTGTGACGGGCAGGTGGGCAATGTCTGACGGGCGTGTGGCTGGCGGACTGAGGGTCGGTGGTCAGTGGGTGGTGGTGTTGATGGATGTAGATATTTGCATATATGCATGATGTGTGCATGTATGTATGCATGATGTGTGCATGTATGTATGCATGTATGTTTGTATGCATGATGTGTGCATGCATGTATGTATGCATGATGTGTGCATGTATGTATGTATGCATGATGTGAGTGTGCATGATAGATGTGTGTATGCATGATGTGAGCGTGCATGATAGATGTGTGTATGCATGATAGATGTGTGTATGTTTTAGGGCTGCACCCTATCATGCACGCATAGTCTGGGCAGCCGCCAAAATTAAAATGCTAAATCAATGTTTCCAAACCATTGTGCCTGCAGCTGTTGCAAAACTACAACTCCGAGGAAATTGTAGTTTTGCAAAAGCTGGAGGCACACTGATTGGGTAATAATAGGGGCCCCTATTATTACTGTTCTAAGTAATAATAGGGGCACAGGAAAAACATAAAAAAAACTATGCTCACCTAGCCCGGGTCCATGTAGATCTTCCGCAGCTCCCGTTCTCCTCTGTGGCATCCCGATATCTTCTCTCTGCCGCCAAGTGCTGGTTTCAGGACCTTTTCCGCAGCGGTGTCATGTGTCAGGCCAGTGATTGGCTAAGCAGGAAAGGTCCTGAAACCAGCACTTGTCAGGGGCAGGTATAAGATACTGAGACCCCACAAAGGAGAATGGGAGCTGCAGCAGACCTACAGGGACCCAGGCTAGGGAGAAGGGGGAAGAGGGGTTTAGCAGAGGTGGACAAAGTGGTCTGGAGAAGGACAGAGGAGCTGAAAAGAAGATTGAGGGGTCTGGAGGAGAAAGACTGAGGGGTCTGAAGGAGGACAGTGTAAGGGTGGGATTCAGCCGAACTGAAAAGAAACATTGTGTGGCAGTATTATTACAGGGGCAGTGTTTGTGGCAGAGGGTACAGTTTCTGGTAGGGTTATATTCATGGGGCATTATGTCTGACAGAGTTATATTCAGGTGACACAGTCTCTGGCAGGGTTATAATGGTCATTGGTTTTATACATAGGATTAGGATCTGCTGACAAATTAAGGAACCAATTATGTCCTGGCGCGTGGACAAGATGAAGAACAAAAGGAAAGACAACAGGTCACTGATATCATTGAGTATTCTGTCTGACTTTCCCATCACCGCTGTACCCCAATCTGTCGCAGTCCAGCTGTTACAAAACCACAACTACCATAATGCCTGAGGCTTTCTAGACATGATGGAAGCTGTGGCTTTACAACAGCTGGTGGTAATTATGGTGGTTGTTGCTCTTAGAGGTATTCCTAAAAATTTTAATGATCCCCATTTCACATGATAGGGGATAACCAGGAGTTGGAGGTGGGGGGTGGGGGGGAGTGTTGTTGCGTATGTGCAGTGTGTCGTGTACAGTAGTGGGATAATATTAAAGAAGGAGGCTAGGTGTGGTTAGGGGCATGTTTGAGGGTGTGGTTAGGGGCAGAGTCAGGCTGTGGGCTCTAGCCCCCGGTCTTTTGGAGACCTAGCAACACCCCTGGTGAGTGGGAAAGGATGGGCTATGGGTTTAGTTCCCCGGAGTACCCCTTTGAGCGTCACATCTGAAGAAAATCAAGCACTTCTCAATACCTGACAATACCATCCCTACAGTGAAGCATGGTGGGGGCAGCATTATGTTAGGGTCTTTTTTTTGCCGGCTAGGACAGGGAGGCTGGTCAGTGTTCAGGGAAAATGGTATAAAGCAAAGTACAAAGATATTATTAATAAAAAAATTAATTCCTCAGGTTTACCTTCCAACCTGTCCTTTAGTGGCCCAGTTAACTTCCTAACTTAAACTAAATCGAACATGTCTGGAGAGGCCTGAAAATGTCTTCCACCGATGATCCCCACCCCATCTGACAGAGTTCCAGAGAATCTGCCTAGAAGAATGTCTGAAAAATCCCCAAATTCAGATGACCTTGTGGCAGGGAAAAGGTTCTGAAAACGTCCCAAATGCATTGAATATTGACTGAAGATATTAGACTCATATACAGTACTTTCCGCTTACAGTAAAAAAAAAAAAACCTGTACAATCTTGCAATTTTTCATTTCATAATCTGGTAAAAAAAAAAAAGTGAAACCCTGTGTACTTCAGGTAAATAAATAAAAAAAAGGTGACAAATGCATTAGGAACAGGATTTTTCAAATTCAACTGCATTTCTTTAGTAGCAGTAAAACCCCACCAAATCATGTAAAAATTGGGGGGGAATATAGTAATATTTTAAAAATAAAAAATGTCAATGTATATCAAACAAAGAAACCGGCAGACCTAACACATCCATTTACATGCTATGGGTTTTAAATCAGAATAGATATTTTCTGTAGCAGATGGTTGAGATTTTGGAAATCTTATCCGCTTTGCTGCTACTTTAAATATTATGGATTTTTAGTGTGAAAGTTCCACAGCAAATCAATGTGCTCCATTAACTAATGCAAAATAAACATTATTAAAGTATGAATAAAATAATAAAGTTTCTAACATCTCTGGCAAGTTGCAACTTCTTAGCCGTCATACAGTAAACATTCTTGTAACACTACAATAGCCTATGTGGCTTGAGCAGACGTGGTGAAGACTTGGTTCTGTTGGAAGGCTCGAACGGACAGGTAAAAATGGGTTTTCCTAAGGGCGCACACCACTACGGTAGGTTAAAACCGCAGACATCAATAGTTATTTATTTATTTTATTTATTTATATAGCGCCTACAGATAGTAAAATAAAACAGCTTTAATTATATATATATGCAACGCGTTTCGAGAGCGCAGCTCTCTTTATCAAGTCAGTGTGGTGCCTCATTAATCTGTACCTACCTGATATCACAGCAGTGTACCAGATATATTACATATCTTACCTGACTGAAGTCCACTGTGATGTTACATAGCTTACCCAATAGAAACTCAACTGTGGACTTTTGCCTTTTGATGCCCAAAGGACAAAAAATCTAATCTCAACAAAATGAATCCAAAAGGGTTAAAAATCCCAATTACCTATGTACCCAAACAAGATTATATCAAACATAACTTTTAATTGGATATACTAAGATCCAGTTCATATAGATGAATGTCAGTAAATTAAACATCCATGCATAAACACTCAATAAAGAGAATATTGGACCATCTTTTGTTATCTCTGTATTTGTATACAATATGCTTCTATCAATGATGCAGGTGAAATACTATGAGACTTTAAGAACTCTCGCCTTCCCTTGTAAAACTACTGTACTTTAATTAAACACTGGCTTCACATGGATAAAGGTTGTGGACTTTAGGGAGAAAATAATAATAACCATGCAGAAGATCAAGTATAAATATAGTAGCTCCGGTCACATAGTCCCTGCATTTTAGTAGGTCAGTAACCAGTGTCACTTACTAAATACACTGCTCAAAAAAATAAATGGAACACTTAAATGGGCACTGTCTGATACAAAAACTTTTGATATGTTGTAAATATATGAAGTTAAGGAACATCCAATAAGGCAGTGATGAAAAAATAATATATAACTTTTATTCTGATTCTTTTTCTAAAATACGAGAATTAAAAAGTCCATAGCTAGCAGTATAGTTGGTCAACACAGGACCATGCTCATGAGATGGGTATGGGGTAACAGGTGAATACCTATATCTAAATAGTCCTACCTCATCCTAGGACTATCCCTCACTACATTTAGTGTGGGTGGGGGTGGGGTTTGGTGATTTCCACTCGCAGGTGGTTAGCTAATTAATCTCTCATACTCCTGTCCAACGCGTTTCTCCCACTTGTTTTAAGGGTTCATCAGGGAACCGAGGAGGGAATAATAGGCTACCAGTATATAATCATATCACACAAGGGTACATAGAAATAGGTATATATGGACTAAGTTCAGATACTCTAACAACTGATGAGAATCAGGTACTCAGAAAGGGTCTGTCCTTTGTCCCGGTGAATAAACCCGATGTGTTCACCTGGATAAAGGACATTCATCTATTTGGGAGACGTCTGAAATGGAGAAAGTTCTTTAAATTACATGATCAAAGGAAATGCTTAGAACTGGGCATAGATACAACAGATCTGGAAGGGGTCAATTTATTATCATCATTATTGGATGAAAATGACAGAGTCATTGGACAAGGCCCCTTTTCCACCTGTCGTAATAAAAGTAACCTCTTGGCACCTATAGGTGATAGGGACTGCATTGATACCTTCATTGATGTTGTGTGCCACGAGTTGGAAAGGTCACTGAATGGCTTTAAGGTGTCTGGTTTCAATCTATCTCGGAAGGAACATCTAGCACTTAAACAACTGGAACAGAACGAATCAATCGTCATAAAACCCTCAGACAAAGGGGGAAATCTAGTACTGTTGGACCATAAACAATATGTAGAAATGTGCTGTAACATCTTGTCAGACGTCACAACATATCGTATTCTGAGCAGCAACCCCACTCAGATCTTTCATAAACAATTGGAATCCATCCTGAAAGAAGCAGTGACCTCTAAATTAATTGACGATAAAGAATACTCATTTCTGCTACCAAAAGCACCTCGATTGGCGACCTTCTATGGATTACCAAAGATACACAAAGGACTGCAACCTCTAAAATGCAGGCCAATAGTATCAGGTATTAACAACCTAACACAAAATTGTGGAATCTATCTGGATGAGATTTTAAGACCCTTTGTCACAAGTCTTCCGTCATACCTACGTGATACACAGGATCTTTTGAGTAAAATGCAGGACCTAAGTATTGAACAAGAGTGGTGGTTGTGCTCTATAGACGTAGAAGCACTCTACAGTTCAATACCCCACGAGGCAGGAATGAAAGCAGTGCAGTATTTCATCCAAAGCAGAGGGGTCCAGTTTGCATTACATAATGAATTCATCCTATCGCTTCTTCATTTCATACTCACTCATAATTTTTTCATCTTTAATTCAGTCCTATACCACCAGCTCAGGGGCACGGCAATGGGCAGCCCAGTGGTGCCCACTTATGCCAACTTGCTCCTGGGCTGGTGGGAAGAAATCATAGTGTTTGGGGAATCTAATCAGTCATACCACCACCACATACAGTATTGGGGCCGCTACATCGACGATGTAGCGGTCATTTGGTCAGGATCCAGGGAGGACTTTGATGCATTCATGACATCACTCAATGACAACCCGATAGGCCTTGGATTCACTTCAGAAATCCACAATGACCAATTGGCCTTTTTGGATGTCCTGCTGTCAAAAAATCAGCAAGAGGGGATTGACACGACTATTCATAGAAAGACCACTGCAGGGAATAACCTACTTACCTGGAGCAGCCATCATCCCTTCCCACTAAAGAGGGGCAACCCAAAAGGGCAATACATGCGCCTACGAAGGAACTGTTCATCCACAGACTCCTTCAAAATTGAATCAGCGAAACTTAGGGAAAGATTCAGGGAAAGAGGGTACCCAGATAAAATTCTAAGGGAAGCCTACCAACAAACAAGACCCCTAGACAGGATTCCTCTACTCCAGTCCAAACCAAAGGACCCTTCGGCGAAGGCTCCGACTCGAATTATTGGAACCTTTGATGCGGCATCAGAAGAGATCCGCAATATCATATATCGACATTGGACAATACTCAGCTCGGATCCATTGATGAGTGAACTAGTGGAACCAAGACCAGTCATCACATATCGTAGGGAAAAAAACCTGAATGATGTACTGGTCCACAGTCACTATACTCCACCTAAAGCAAGGAGAACCTGGCTGGATAAACCAGTGATGGGGACATACCGTTGCGGAGAATGCAAAGCCTGCAAATATATACATGTAACAAAAGAGTTTTGTGGACCTGATGAAACTAAAACATACAAATGCCGGCAGTATGCAAATTGTAAAACCAAAGGAGTAATATATTTGGCTAAATGCCCCTGCCCGCTATATTATGTTGGTAAAACCATCCGCGAGTTTCTGCGAAGAATTTTGGAGCATATGGGTGATGTTAAACATTAAAGAGAGAAACCCATTGCAACTCACATGCATCTCAAACATCGTGAAAACATGTATGACCTCAAATTTCAAGCCATTGAAGTATTGATGAAAGATCCAAGAGGGGGCGATCAAGACAGGATACTTATGCAGAAGGAAACCAAGTGGATCTACCGTCTTGGCACCCTATCACCACGTGGTCTAAATGACTCCCTCTCATTTGTGCCTTTTATTTAAGGTATTTTATTTAAGGTATTTCACCTTCACTTTGATTAATCTATACCACTAATCATTGGGAACATTCTATGTTATAGATATTACCTATTGTTGCAGGAACTGTATTTGGTACCCTATCACCACGAAGGTCTAAATGACTTTCTCTCATTCTCTCACCTTTACCTTGATTAATCTACATTACGGGGTCTAAATGACTCCCTCTTATTTGTGCCCTCTTTCTTTGATTTAATCTATACCACTAACCATTGGGAATATTCTATGTTATAGATATTCCCCATCTTCGCAGGAACATTATTTGGCCATGATACTATGTGCAATACTCTATAAAATATATATACACTTAAATATCTTCATGCATCCATTATCAATTGTCCTTCAGTCACTGGTATTCAATATCTGTAAAGATACTAAACTGTCTAGGTTTGTAGCAAAACACCTAGCAATTTTTCCATTTACTGGCCCCCCATACTATGCATTTTGCCCCATGTACCTAGCGGTGAAACGCATATGCGTTCCACCAACTTAACCATCGGAGTGATCCGGTGGTGATACGCATTTGCGTTCCACCAACCGGAACATCACACTAAAAAGGAGGCCGGAATTTATCTTCTGGAGCGCATGTGCGTTCCACTAACCGGAACTGCTTTAATGCATCCGGCAGTAGAAGTTGTAAGGGCTGCGTTCCATACCCAGCAACTTCCGGGGACGGATGCGTTTCACCTAACAAGTACAACGAAGGCACATAGCCGCGCCTCCTATGACACACTTCCGGCTCACTGGTATAAAATAGTGAGAGTGCCGGGATCATGGCACATCACTTCCATCCAGTGATGTCCAAGCATCTAGAGGCCAAGGACAGGGTAAGTGCCTTCAGACCAAGGGAGGGCTCCGTTATTGTTGGAAACTATATGCGTCCAATTTGGGGCACATATCTTTTCTCATTGCACTGTATTGTATCTTTCACTTCAGGCCCCAAAGTGGAAGGTCTAATTAGACCTTAGATGGCAATCTGTCAGTAGATCTACCAGGGCATTATCATTTGCTGGGGTGAGTAATAATAAATAAGAAGTGAGCAATAAATGACAACTAGCAACAATGCATAATGTAAATGGAATATGATGCTTGTTTTAGATCACATGGTCCAGAGTACAATAAATACCGCCAGTCCACATAGGAGAATCAACCACCCAAGCTTTCATACATGGTTATTTAAAACCAAGGTATGAATTTATTTATTGATTTATTTATTTTTGTCTATATCATCTTATCATAACATTCCTTATACAAACACATCTTTTTGTCTAATTATGTCTTCACAGTTCATCTATATATGTATAGAACCCGAGTGTTACTATATACCTGTGTGGAAGTAATAATCACTCTGTGCTATCGCCAATATTGGAATCTACATGGATGTGACAACACATACCCTATATGGCTGTGGTGTTATATATAGATAATTTATATGTTTTACTGAATTTAAAGTTATGACATGGTGGGTTGCGGTTATTAGATTGACTCTGGACTCTTTGACGGTGTACACATCACTCTGAATGACTGTTTCGGACTGTAAACTTACCAATCTGGACATGAACTGTGGTTCCAACTTGCCAGTGACTGACTGACATATCCATCTTTTCTATCTAGTGTTTATCTGGTCTGTATTTGACCATCTACTGATCTTGACTAACTACTGATCTGAACTTAGTCCATATATACCTATTTCTATGTACCCTTGTGTGATATGATTATATACTGGTAGCCTATTATTCCCTCCTCGGTTCCCTGATGAACCCTTAAAACAAGTGGGAGAAACACGTTGGACAGGAGTATGAGAGATTAATTAGCTAACCACCTGCGAGTGGAAATCACCAAACCCCACCCCCACCCACACTAAATGTAGTGAGGGATAGTCCTAGGATGAGGTAGGACTATTTAGATATAGGTATTCACCTGTTACCCCATACCCATCTCATGAGCACGGTCCTGTGTTGACCAACTATACTGCTAGCTATGGACTTTTTAATTCTCGTATTTTAGAAAAAGAATCAGAATAAAAGTTATATATTATTTTTTCATCACTGCCTTATTGGATGTTCCTTAACTTCATATATATAGCATAATTTCTCTCTCCAAGGGCATCTTTATCAATACACCCTGATAGTGAGAAGTCTCATGGGGAAAGGGGTGTTCTTATTGAAGAATAATTCCCCAGTGATATATTGATATGTTGTAAAGCATGTATAACCAATAGGTTTTGCAATCACTTTCATTAGAAAGTCAAACAACTGCCCCCACCTGCTTGAACACATACTTGTCCTGCTGTGTCCATGCATCATCTCCTATGTCATGGACACAATTCTTTGATTGACAGCTGTGAGTGCAGGGCTCACAGCTGAAGGAAAAATCCTCCCACTGTCAGCTTGTGTCCTGCTGCTGTCAGTGAATACTGAGGGAGGGGTGGAGACCTGCATAGTGAGGCCAAGCCCCCTCCCTTTGAGAGGAATTCAGACAAGTGAGCTAAATTAAAAGTGTAATAAAAAAATAAATAAAGGTGCTAGACACATAAAAATTAGATGTACATGGTCAGGATTAAGTACTGAGTGATATATTAAAAAAATGTTTTTTTTGTTGAATCTGATGGGTATGCTTTAAACAACACAATGTAACTCCAAGTCACATTGTGAAATCACACTGTCCACTCAGGAAGCAACACTGATTGACAATCAATTTCACATGCTTTTGTGCAAATGGAACAGACAACAGGTGGAAATTATAGGCAATTAGCAAGACACTTCCAATAAAGGAGTGGTTCTGCACGTGGTGACCACAGACCACTTCTCGGTCCTATGTTTCCTGGCTGATGTTTTGGTCACTTTTGAATGCTGGCGGTGCTTTCACTCTAGTGGTAGCATGACACGGAGTCTACCACCCACACAAGTGGCTCAGGTAGTGCAGCTCATCCAGGATGGCACATCAATGCGAGCTGTGGCAAGAAGGTTTACTGTGTCTGTCAGTGTAGGGTCCAGAGCATGGAGACGCTACCAGAAGACAGGCCAGTACATCATGAGACGTGGAGGATGCCGTAGGAGGGCAACAACCCAGCAGCAGGACCGTTACCTCTGCCTTTGTGCAAGGAGGAGCAGGAGGAGCACTGCCATAGCCCTGCAAAATGACCTCCCGCAGGCCACAAATGTGCATGTATTCACTGAAATGGTCAGAAACAGACTCCATGAGGGTGGTATGAGGGCCCGTTGTCCACAGGTGGGGGATGTGCTTAAAGCCCAACACCATGCAGGACATTTGGCATTTGCCAGATAACACCAAGATTGGAAAATTCACCACTGGCGCCCTGTGCTCTTCACAGATGAAAGCAGGTTCACACTGAGCACATGTGACAGACGTGACAGAGTCTAGAGACGCTGTGGAGAACGTTCTGCTGCCTGCAACATCCTCCAGCATGACCTGTTTGGCGGTGGGTCAGTAATGTGTGGGGTGGCATTTCTTTGGGGGACCGCACAGCCCTCCATGTGCTTGCCAGAGGTAACCTGACTGCCATTAGGTACCGAGATGAGATCCTCAGACCCCTTGTGAGACCATATGCTGGTGCAGTTGGCCCTGGGTTCCTCCTAATGTAAGACAATGCTAGACCTCATGTGGCTGGAGTGTGTTAGCAGTTTCTGCAAGAGGAAGGCATTGATGCTATGGACTGGCCCACCCGTTCCCCAGACCTGAATCCGATTGAGCACATCTGGGACATCATGTCTGGCTCCATCCACCAACGCCACATTGCAGCACAGACTGCCCAGGAGTTGGCGAATGCTTTAGTCCAGGTCTGGGAGGACATCCCTCAGTAGACCATCCGCCACCTCATAAGGAGCATGTCCAGGCGTTGTAAGGCGGTCATACGGGCACGTGGAGGCCACACACACTACTGAGCCTTATTTTGACTTTTTTTAAGGACATTACAGTGGTCCCTCAACATACGATGGTAATTAGTTCCAAATGAACCATCGTTAGTTGAAACCATCATATGTTGAGGGATCCGTGCAATGTTAAGTATAGGATGTTATACTCACCTGTCCCCTCCGCTCTGGACCGCCACTGCTGCCCTGGATGTCGCCCTCCATCGCTGTCGACGTGTCCCCGCCGCTCCGGACCGTCTCTGCTGCCTGGGATCGTCGCTCTTCATCGCCGTCATCATGTCGCTACGCACGCCGCTCCTATTGGACGTCGATGCAGGGAATCCCGAAGATGACGGTCCGGAGCACAGGGACAGGTGAGTGAGACTCTCCGGACCACACGGGACATCTTAAATGGCTATCCGGCGGCAGCTGAAGCAGTCTGCGCTGCTGGATAGCCATTCATGCGATGGCCCCGACATACAAAAGCATTGTATGTTGATGCTGCCTTCTGAAAGGCCATCGTATGTTGAAATTATCGTATGTCGGGGCCATCGTAGGTCAGGGGGGGTCACTGTACATCAAAGTTGGATCAGCCTGTAGTGTGGTTTTCCACTTTGATTTTGAGTGTGACTCCATATCCAGACCTCCATGGGTTGATAAATTTGATTTCCATTGATAATTTTTGTGTGATTTTGTTGTCAGCACATTCAACTATGTAAAGACGAAAGTATTTCATACGATTAATTCATTCATTCAGATCTAGGATGCGCTATCTTAGTGTTCCCTTAATTTTTTTTTTTGAGCAGTGTAGTATTAGTAAGTTCCCATCCATATCATTGTGTGAGATTGTATAATAGTACAAGCTTTATAATAGTATCAGTCATTGTGCACATATACTAGTGCCATCCATATTTGTCCTCTTATTAGTTATACATCCTACACTGCCCTTTACTGACAAGAGGCCACATGTAAGAAACCTAGGAGTGACAGGTCACAAGGTAAAGGGTATCTGTCAGCTGTACTTGATGGTAAGAGCTGCAGATACCATTGAATAGCTGTTAGGGTATAACATTAAACTTTACCTTTCCTGTTGCTGATGGTGGTTGCCAAATTTATAAAATATCCTTTTAAATTGCCAAGTGTCAAAGAGGCAAGGCCAAGCTGCTCAAGTGTCACAGGCTGGCTCTCCTCCTGGTTTGCCCTCACTTCCCAACTCCTCGAGGATTGGCTGGGAGGTGAGGGCAAGTGAGAAGGCATGCCTACTTGTGACACTTGAACAGTACTGTCTCACCTCTTTGACACTTGGCTAAGAAACAAAAAGGAGATTTTATAAGTTAAGAAACCACCCTCAGCTCCAGGAGAGGTACGGTTTGCTTTTATACCCTAACAGCTATCCAACGGTGACCGTAATTCTTAGCAGCAAATAGAGCTGACAGATAAAAGACTGACATGCAGAATCATTAGCTGGTTCAGTAGAAGTGCCCACTTAACACAACAGTAAGTTTCCCTGAGTGTTCCTCTTAATGAGGAATGACTCGGAGGGCCACTTATCTGTTTTATGGCTGTGGTCTTAATGAATATAAAAAAACTGGAGAGAAAAGAAAAATTATTATTATTCTGTATTATTATAATTTTTTTTTTAGAAATAAACTGTGAAGCTTCCAATATGAAAGGCGTGGCAACTCTCCTCTCCAAATAAAATACATATCCATGGATCACTGAATATTTACATTTCACTTTGCATGAACAAGGACCAAGTAAATACAAAGCAGCCTGAAAAAACACGTAAACACCACAGCCGAGGGCATTCTTGTGAGAGTGATTTTCACATCATGGTTTGATTTTCCTCCACTCGTAATCCAATAAGGAAGAAGGTGAAATTGCCAGCTGAAAGCTGAGAGAAGGTGTTTCTTAGAGAAACCTCAAGCTCATTCACGTACTTGGTGAAACTCTAAACTTACATTTCAGGAAAACCTAATCAAATCACCTTCAAGAAATGGCTCTGCACTTAGAGCACGTCCCCGAGAGCTTGCAGATCACATCGGAAATAGGCTCCATGGTAACGGGGAATATAAACAAGGAATCCCTCAGTGGTATGATTGCTGGAATGTGGAGTAATTGAGGTGGCTGTTTGCAGGTTGTGGTGGCCGTTTCCATGGTAATGGACAGGAGTCAAGGGAAATCCTTGTGTGTATAATGTGACTTGGTGCCATTTGCCAAGAGCTGTTTACAACTTAGTATCTTGCACGCAAGCACTTACTAACTTAGTGCCTTGCAAGCTTTTTTTTGTCTTTTGCACACACCTTTTGTGTGGGAGGCAATATGTGTCACAGGTAGAATGTGCTGCTGTACTTTGTACGGTGTAACTGGAGTCACTGCAGATCCTGAGGCCTCTGCTCTGTATCAGTCGTTTATTGAGTTCGGCAGCCTGTGATTTCTCCTTGCGTGCTTTAGGAAACACATACATACAGACTCTGTAAAAGTAAAAATAACATAAATGCATTATGTTTGTTTATGAGTGTAATATACACCTTTATTACACAGTGGAAAACTATAGAGGTCTGTTCCTTGGAGCTATCACATTTGATATGTATACTGTAACCCCATATGATCAAGCTTTAGAATAACACGGCTATCTGCGGATATTAAAATAATTTGTCAGACTCTTCCAGGTTAAACAAGAATTATTGTTAATAAAATTGTTGGCTATTCAGGGAGTTCACGTGTTTTGGTAATAATACAACTTCTGTCTGCTTGCTTCTTAAAGGGGTTGTCAAGGAATAGAAAATCAGAGCTAATCTCTTCCAAAAACAGCACCACTCCTGTACTCAGGTTGTGTGTGGTATTACATTTGGCTCCATTCACTTCAATGGAACTGAGCTGATATATCATACACAACCTGAGAACAGAGATGGTGCTGTTTTTGGAAGAAGTTAGTTCAAAAACGTCTCCTTTTTCCAGAAAAGTAAAACTCTAAAGTCTTTTGGTAATTCCTGTCTAGCAGCAGAGAGATCAAGGTGGAACACACAGGTAGTGGGGCAGGGCTAAGCTACTGATATGCGTAGGAGAGAGGGGGAAAGCCTGGGCCATGTACCTACAATCTGTGAGCCTGTCTGCCTTCTTCAGAGTGACCACACTATGTCTTAAAGGTAAAATCAAGGCTTCCCTACCATCTCTGATCACCCATAAAGTTCTGGGCATCTGTACCTTGTATAAATACAAATGTTAATACTGTTAATACTGAATGAACATAAACCTGCCTCTCAAATGTAATATCTCTCTTCCTCCACCTCCCAGGCTTCTCTTTCCCTTTTTCCCCCTTTTTTGCTCACATAGCACCTTGCAAAGCCAGTTCATCAGTAATCCCCTTCTCCCCCTATTCACCATCTATAGTAAGTATAAGTACAAGGTATTCACTTCTGTACCAGCCTGTTTACTCTAGAGCACTTTCACCAGAATTTTGTCATGGCATAGTAGAGTGGAGTATGTGCTGTCCTGTGATGGTCCTGAGAAGTAAGGGAAAGGAAGTCCCTGTATGTGTACAATCCAGCTATTTTAAAAGGCAAGCTTTTAAAAGTTCATATATGCTTTTATGCTTTGGTTTTTAATTTTTTTGCCCGTTTAGAGCAACTTTTTCTAAAGGTATAGAATACTTAACAGGTAACTTTTTCTCTGCATAGACTTCTTCTGACTTATATATCATTGATCGCATTGAGTCTCAGAAGTGAGATACGGTGCGATTGACAACTTTTGACACATCTGAGCAACATGTTGAAAGTTGTTTTTAATGACAGTAATGCTTTAAACATTAATACGTATATAATATAAATACTACAGTAATAGGGAAATATAGCTGCCTACTCTACTAAGTTAAAAAAAATCACATTTTCAGGATTCCTTGAGAGAGCATGTAGAGCCCTGTGAAATAGCTGTAGGTAAGGAAAGGTGTCTGGACTGTGTATATTGTGGTATGCTAAATAAAAAAATGATGTTTCCCAGGCGACTATGAACAGAGAACACTTTCTTTTCTGCAGTCAAGTCACGTCTTCTATTGCATATATTAATATGTTTTTATATGACAAATGTCTACATTTTCTTTTTCCATATCCATAGCAATTATTGCAGTTTGTACTATTGTAAGGTGAACTTTATTTTGTTTTAGTTTGTTGGCTATTAATAGAGATGAGCGAATCGAATCGGACAAATCCGAATTCGTTATGAATTTCCTGAAAAATTTGATTCGTAACGAACCTGAATATTGCCGGGATTTGATCAAACGAATCACACCATTAAACTCCATTTAGTGCGGTCCAGGCTCCAGGGGATCTAAAATGGCGACTACATGTGTAAGGACGTGGGGCAAAGAACTCTGGGAATGCTGGAAGGTGATTTGGGGGGATCCCCCTGCATCACATGCGGCATGCAGCCTATCAGAAGCCCTGTGATGTCACAGCCCTATATATTCAGCAGCCATTGCTGAAGACAGGCATTTCTGGGATTATTTCTTGAAAGAGCAGACAGTGTCTGTGTTACTGAGAAAAAAAGATCTTTACAGCGGCAAATCAATTCACCTGGAGCCCACATCACTGCAGGCAGGCAGATAGATAGGGACAGTAGAGAGAGAGAGTACGCTTTATGTTGCAAGTGCACTGGGGTGTATTACTCTAAAGCTAATAGGGGACAGTTAGAGTGAGCACTAAAAGACCTAGGGGGAGATTTTTCAAAAACTGTGCAGAGGAAAAATTGCCCAGTTGCCCATAGCAACCAATCAGATTGCTTCTTTCATTTTTCAGAGGTCTCTTTAAAAATGAAAGAAGCAAGCTGATTGGTTGCTATGGGCCACTGGGCAACTTTTCTCTGCACAGGTTTTGATAAATCTCCTCCCTAGTCTTCTGCTTTTAATGCCTAATTCAGGTGTAACCATACTCGAGCGTATTTTCCTATCCTAAGTGTAATATATTCTCACTCAACGCTTGCATTTTTTTCCTGTTAAACTCATAGGGCCCAGTTATTGTTAAAGGCCAGAAATACCTACATACCTGTTTTTAATGCCTAATTCAGGAGTAACCGTACTGGGGCGTATTTTCCTATCCTAAGTGTAATATATAAGCACTCAGCGCTTTTACGTTTTTTCCTGTTAAACTCATAGGGGTCAGTTTTTTTTTCAAAGTAAAATTTTATTGAATATTCTATAAATGTGGAACAAAACGACATAAACAAGTCCTAAGCAAGTAAAATATGCCATAGTAAACAAACCCTTCATTGGGAGCGAGCTGAACAATGCTAGGGGAAGAGAGTGCAAAGTCAAAATAGGGAATGAGGGGCCAAAATAAAGCATTAACTGTATACATAATAAACATATGTACAAACAAGTAACAGTGCATTCCAAGGGCATGTGTTCAGCACACCGATTCCTTAAGCAGATTACCAGTAATAAATGGTGAGGGGCTAATGGCAGAGACAGGTTAGAGAGGGCAAAATGGCATCTATAAAATAGAGAGAGGGGGTGAGGAAGGATGGGAAAAACAGTGAAAAGAAAAGGGAGGAGTCGAGGACGAAGGGATAAAGGGTCAGTTATTGTGAAAGGCCAGAAATACCTACACTCCTGCTTTTAGCGACTAATTCAGGAGTAGCCGTACTGGGGCGTATTTTCCTATCGTAAGTGTAATATATAAGCACTCAGTGCTTTTATGTTTTTTCCTGTTTAACTCATAGAGGACAGTTATTGTTCAAGGCCAGACATACCTACACAGCTGCTTTTAACGCCTAATTCAGGTGTAACAATACTGGAGTGTATTTTCCTATCCTAAGAGTAATATATACGCACTCAGCACTTTTACGTTTTTACCTGTTAAAGTCATAGGGGCCAGTTATTGTTAAAGGCCAGAAATACATACACACCTGCATTTGTGGTGACTTGTGAGCCACCGGTGTATGGCAGGACTACGGGTGTAGAGATGTGAGTGGTGGGGTCGGATGGTATTAACCCCTAGGGCAAGATGTTGTTAACCACTAGTGTTCGTGACGCCAGGATGTGGTTGCATGGTGTAGGACACCGCCAACAACCAACCCAAAATGGCATATATAGTAAATGAGAGTCCAAAGCACAATTTGATGAAACTGGAACTTTACTGAAGATGGCAGTATAACAGTCTTTACAGATAGCCAACTTCCACAGAGGTCATCGGGACACAGGGAACCTCTCAGGCTTGCTTGGACTTGTAATAGCAATAATGATGCAGGCCACTGTACTACTGTTATGACTCTGGTAGGGACAGTAGGGATTTGACTTGTAGGCATAGAAGACTTACAGATTAGATGTGGCTGCAGGTTTATAGGCTTTGGCCTAGCTGTACTGGGCTTGACTTGAACAGGACTTGTGCTTGCTTTAAGGTCCAGGAAGTAGAGCAAGAGAGTGAAGACTACAGCCCCTTATATATCAGGGGGCTGGACTAAAGCCCATTGGTAGCTGTTTGCCTGTGGTTACCTGTGTCTCTGGAACTCTGGGTATCAGGTGATCACATATCACATGACAGATCACATGACCTTATGAAGGTCCTGTACTGGGTAAATATCCTAACAACCTTTGTACATAGCTTATATTCATATTTATAATACATTTACATGAGCAATATACAATAGAAATCATAATAATGACCTAGGGGGACCCTGCAGGAAAGCACTGTGGACTTGAGGGACTCTACCTGAGGGACTTTAGGACTGTACAGAACCATGTTCTGTACCGGGACACGACACATTTAATGCCTAATTCAAGGGAGCTGTCTGTCATACCCATCTTCTGTCCGTCCAGATGCTTCTGCTCCTCCAACTTCTCATCAGTCATTCCGGCAGCAATCCATCACAGAAGTAATGTCCAAGAGACAGCAGTATGTGCCCACCCATCCAATGGTGCAGAAGCTAAATGTGGGCAGCAGAGATGTGGAGTTCAGCTCACCCAATCAAGCATGGCCGGTGTGCGGCAACACCAACAAGTATAAGAAGAAGGAATTGGCCAACGTGGAAAGTGCAGAAAATCCCTTTATTAGATAAAATCCAAATCACAGGAAAGGGTAAACAACAATGACGCGTTTCAGGCATGGACCGATGACTAAGGGCGTTCCACGCCTGAAACACGTCATTGTTGGTTACCCTGTCCTGTGATTTGGATTTTATCTAATAAAGGGATTTTCTGCACTTTCCACGCTGGCCAATTCCTTCTTCAGAAGCTAAATGTGCTCCTGTTCAAGCTGCTGGTGCTGCAGTCCCTCCCTTTTCAAGTGGTGGACTCTCAGAGAACTGATGGTTTGTGCCGAGCCACGGTGGAGAGTCCAAAGCCATCATTTCTTTTTGAAAAAGGCAGTACCAGCCCTGCACAAACATGTAGAAAAGAAGGTGGGCCAGTCCTTAAGCCTGTCATTGTGTACCATTGTGTACAGTGCACAGCAGCGCCGACATGTGGAGCTGTAACTACAGTGAGGGAGAATACATGTCCTTTACAGCCCACTTGATGAATGTGGTTCCTGCACAGCCACAACCCCAACTTGGACAGGTCACGCCGCTTCCGCCTGCACGCTTTCACGCCATTGGTCCTGCAAAATGTCTAACTCTACCTCCTCATCCTCTGCCATGTCTTCAGCCCCCACTGCACGGACAAGTCTCAGTGCCCCTCCAGCATAGCATGTGTGCAGGGCACAGCGGTGTCACGCTGTGCTTCACCTGGTTTGCCTTTGCGAACGGAGTCACATAGGGGAGGAGCGGCTGAAAGTGATTCGTGAAGCATGGAGCATGGCTTTCTCCGTGACAACTGGAAATGGGAACCATGGGAACCGACAACGGGAAGAACATCTTGTCTTCGTTGCTTCAAGGGAGGCTGAGCCATGCGCCCTGCATGGCACACGTGTTCAGTCTGGTTGTCAAGCGTTTCCTAAAGTCTGCACCCATTGCCATCCACTCGCAGGTCTGACTCTGTGCTCACGTTCCACTGTCATGGCTCCTGGGGAGAGGTGGGGTGGCAGGAGCAGTACCAGCTTCATCAGCAGCCTGAGTCTACAGTCGCTGATGAGTAGCTATCTTCACCCGTATAGTGAAGCAACTCATCAGTAGCAGGTAGACCTTGAGCAGATCCTGAACCAGCAGGTGGTGGCATACTGGGACATGAATCTGCAACCCCCATTGAAGATCCGCTGGACTTCTGGGCAGCCAAACTGTATTTGTGATCACAACTAGCAGAGTTTGCCCTGGAAAAGCTGTCCTGCCCGGCCAGTAGTGTGCCATCAGAGCGTATGTTTATTGCGGCGGGGGCCACAATAATTTCAAGAAGAACTCACCTGTCCACCAAAAATGTGGAGATTCTGACCTTTGTCAAGATGAATCAGGCTTGCATCAGAGTAGATTGACAATGGTGCCACACCAACACTTTACAAATATGGATAGTGCAAAAGATATTTAAGGTACTGCTCCCCAGTTACAGACATTCCTCCGCATCAGACCACAAATAAGTATTGAGGATATGCATTAGCTAAAACTTAACTTTTCTTAGGATAAAATACATGGACCCAAAAAAACACCATGTGCCACCTACACCACCCAGTATTGATGTGATGCAAAAACCTCTAAAAGGGGGAAGGGAACAACGTATGGTCAATTGTAAAAGGTTGGTGTGAAAACTGACTCTGTAAGGCCCTACTTTCGCCCTATTAATGCCCTTCTTGGGAAGTGTTTCCCGCCTTAAAAAGGGCAGACCGACACAGGAACCTCTCCCTATTTCCATCTAAAAAGCCTGCTATTTCCCAGGGTTTTTAGGTGGAAATAGGGAGAGGTTCCTGTGCGGGGCAGCCCTTTTTAGGGCGAGTAACACTTGCCAAGAAGGGAATTAATAGGGAGAGAGTAGGGCTTTACAGGGTCAGTTTTTACCCCCACCTGTTACAATGGACCACACGTTTTTCCCTTCCACCTTTTAGAAGTTTTTGCATCACATCAATACTTGATGGTGTAGGTAGCACATGGTGTATTTTGCACACATTTCCTTTTGTTTGGTGTACAACAGGAGAATGGAGTGACCCGACACTAGCAGGACTAAGGCTACGGTGTCAGTATGATGGAGCTATGGTGGAGTGCTTGTGTAACCCCGTATGGGTGCAAATATAGGAGGTGCAAAGTCTGTATATAGAACGATGCATGAAGTATCAAGGAAAAGAGACTGCACTCACCAATGTCAACGGAACTTTATTGCAGCAGGAACAGGTGGGTGGAGGGAGGCAGGGGACATACACCAGGACAGGCTGTTTCACGCCAGGCACGGCGCTTCTTCAAGCTGGTATACCTGACCACGTCATCCATGACTCCTTATATAGTCGTCATGGTGGGCGGGGCCAGGGTAAAGTGTCATAACAAACTGCACATGTGATTAGGGTAAAACAAAAACAAATACACGTGTTAGGGAAAACAAATGAACCTCACGTGATTGTGTATCACTTTCGCAATGTGTCCAACAGGGAAGGCTGTCAATTCAAATAGGTCAATACGTCAAATACTTTGTTAGATGTAACAAACAAACCAAAAAGAATCATAGAAAAGGAACTAATTCTAGACGATCATTTAATCCAAGAATGCATGCTGCCTCGAGTCGCACAATCCAGTAAGCCTCTTTGCGTAGCAGGGCGGCGTGTCTATCGCTGCCCCCAGGCAGGGTCTTGACTCTTTCAATGCCGGCAAATTTCAGGACTTTAGGATCACTAGCGTGGACTTCTGTTACATGCTGTATAAGACGGGGGCCCCCACGCCAGCCCTAATCTAGCGAACATGCTCTCGAAAACAGACATTGAGGTGCCGAATTGTCTTCCCTACGTAAAAGAAGCCACAGGGACATAGAATAATGTAGACCAAATATGAGGTACGGCAGGTATTAAAGTCCGTGACAAGATGGCGATGACCTCCAAGTTGTATACTTTTGGTGGCTAGGTTCTGGGGACAAAAGGAACAGGACCTGCATGGAAAGTTCCCAATGGGGAGACCTCTTGTGAGCCAGTTCCCACCATTATGTGGCAAATCTCTGGATACCGTATTTGTTTTCTTAAGAATGTCGCCTAAGGTACGATTCTTCGTATATGTAATCAAGGGAGCTTTCCTAGCGACATCTTTTAAATCGGGATCGGACTCCAGAATATACCAGTGTTTACGGATGGTACAGGCTACAAGTTTATTCATGTTGGTGTTAGTGACAGAAAAAATTAATCTTTTAGGTTTGGTGTTCAGCCTAGATTTTGGACGAAGCAAGTTAGACCTAGGGATGGAGATGGCTTTACTTAAACCCTCATCAACAATTTTAGCGGGGTTACCGCGATCGAGTAGTCTAGATTTGAGATCAGAAGCCTGTTCCCTAAAACTGTCATCCTCACTGTTCCCCTTTCTTAATCTCAAGAACTGTGAATAGGGGATACTTCTCTTAACGTGGTTAGGATGGGAACTTTTAAAATGGAGAAGGGAGTTACATGCAATACTCTTCCTATAGCCCAGTGTCAGTAACCTCTCGTTCTGAACAATTAATTTGACATCTAAGAAGGTGAGTTCTTGATCGCAGTAGACAGAGGTAAATAACATATTTTCTTTATTACTGGAATTAAGATAAGTGACAAATGTTTGATTTAAATTGTTTGATTTAAAAAAAACTTGGGTCCATATATTCTATCCTAAGAATATTATTAAAAGTAAATTTTTAGCTAATGCATATCCTCAATACTTACTTTTGCACACCAACACTTTGATACCTACCTCAACTACTATTCTGATCCTGCCACCCACCTGATGCCACACATCTGATTCCAAGTGCTCCTTCTTTCACCCACCTTCATCAGCGGGTACTGGTATTGCCCCACTCTGTCACCGGGTCACTTTCAGGACTCAGGATTCAGGAAATGCTGCTGCTGCCATTCCCCAGCTGTTTCATTGTGCCGCCATATGGTCTCCTCATGCTGCCACCACCTCCAGGCTGTGTCATTCTGCCACCATATGGTCTCCTCATGCTGATGCCTCCTCCAGGCTGTGTTATTCTGCCACTATATGGACTTCTCATGTTAATGCTACCTCCAGGCTGTGTCATTCTGCCACTATATGGTCTCCTCATGCTTCTGCCACCTCCAGGCTGTGTCAATCTGCCACTGTATGGTCTCCTCATGTTGCCACCACCTCCAGGCTGTGTCATTCTGCCACCATATGGTCTCCTCATGCTGATGCCACCTCCAGGCTGTGTCATTCTGCCACTATATGGGCTCCTCATGCTGCCATCACCTCCAGGCTGTGTCATTCTGCCACTATATGGTCCTCCTATGCTGCTGCCACCCCCAGGCTGTGTCATTCTGCCACCATATGGTCTCCTCATGCTGATGCCACCTCCATGCTGTGTCAATCTGCGACTGTTTGGTCTCCTCATGCTGCCCTCACCTCCAAGCTGTGTCATTCTGCCACTATATAGTCCTCTTATGCTGCTGCCACCCCCAGGCTGTGTCATTCTGCCACAATATGGTCTCCTCATGCTGGTGCCACCTCCAGGCTGTGTCATTCTGCGACTATATTGTCTCCTCATGCTACTGCCACCTCCAGGCTGTATCAATCTGCCACTGTATGGTCTTCTCATGCTGCCACCACCTCCAGGTTGTGTCATTCTGCCACTATATGGTTTCCTCATGCTGATGCCACCTCCAGGCTGTGTCATTCTGACGCCATTTGGTCTCCTCATGCTACCGCCACCACCAGGCTGTGTCATTCTGCTGCCATTTGGTCTCCTCATGCTTTCACCACCTCTAGGCTCTGTCATTGTGCCGCCCTTTGGTCTCGTCATGCTCCTGCCACCTCCAGGCTCTGTAATTGTTCCACTCTGAAGCCTACATAGGTTGCCGCCTCCTCCAAGCTGTGTCATTGTGCCGCCATATGATCTCTTGCTGCTGGTGGCACATTAAACTCGTTAATCTCTTTAAACTCTTCAACTGACATCTCAAAAATCTCTTTAATCTCTTCAATTGTGATGCCATATGTTCTCCTGACCCTACTGCCACATCCAGACTCTGAGCAAGTTACAAATAGGATTGTACATTATTGAGAAGTCTTGCTATAAACATTGTAACATTAATTTTATCCTTGCATTTTTGGCATGGCTCTAACTCTGAAATAGTTGAAAATAAAGAATAAATGGGCCTACTGATTTTTTCTGGTTTTAGGTGGCACCACAGCAAGAATCAAATGCAACATTGGAATACTATAGGAACTGTTTACTGGAACAGCAGAAAAGCCATCTTTTAAATGTAACAACAAGGCTGCTGTTTTGTTTTTTGCATATTCTGGACCACTGACTGAATCCTCTGTACTATCAATCCCTTAAAACTTGGACCCAGATACTTAGATCAGGGTGGAATGAGCAGAACAGATACCACAGGATAGTAGGTCCTCTACGCACATCTCTGTAACCTGTGACATCAATGTAACCTGACAGGTAAGGAGTGGACTGGAATGCACATGAACAATGGCAATTTCCTTGTGCTTGTCAGCGGGGGTGCTGTGCTCTGTTCAGTGAGTATGTGTGCTAGGTGGCTGTTGCATTCACGATGATTGAGCAAATACAGCAACAAATCTGCATAGTATTTTGCATAATGCTTAAACATTTTATTTGAATGATTCAGAAGACTTTTGGGGATGAAGCAATGAGTGCAGGGCACTCTTGTAAGTGATCCATGTTTTGGAAGGCCTGCAATAAGTAGAACAGCAGAGAATATTGAACTCGCACCATCTGCAATCATCAAAGATTGGTTCAGACTCATCTGCAAATGCACTTGATATGTCACTTGATCTTAACCCCTTGGGGTCGGAGCTCATTATAACCCTAAGGACGGGAGCATTTTTTGTACATCTGACCTCTGTCACTTTAAGCATCAATAACTCTGGGATGCTTTTACTTTTCATTCTGATTCCGAGATTGTTTTTTCGTGACATATTCTACTTTATGTTAGTGGTAAATTTTTGTCCATACTTGCATCATTTCTTGGTGAAAAATGCAAAGATTTTATGAAAAAATGTAGCATTTTTCTAACTTTGAAGCTCTCTGCTTGTAAGAAAAACAGACATTCCAAATAAATCATATATTGATTCACAAATACAATATGTCTACTTTATATTTTCATCATAAAGTTGACATGTTTTTACTTTTGGAAATCATCAGAGGGCTTCAAAGTTCAGAAGCAATTTTCCAATTTTTCACAAAATTTTCAAAATCAGAATTTTTCAGGGACCAGTTCAGTTTTGAAATGGATTTGAAGGGCCTTCATATTAGAAATACCCCATAAATTACCCCATTATAAAAACTACAACCCCAAAGTATTCAAAAGGACATTCAGAAAATGTGTTAACCCTTTAGGTGTTTCACAGGAATAGTAGCAGGGTGAAGGAGAAAATTCAAAATCTTCATTTTTTACACTCGCATGTTCTTGTACACCCAGTTTTTGAATTTTTACAAGGGGTAATAGGCCTCAAAATAGCCCCCAAAATTTGTAACCCAATTTCTCTCGAGTAAGGAAATACCTCATATGTGTATGTGAAGTGTTCGGCGGGCACAGTAGAAGGCTCAGAAGGGAAGGGGCAACAATGGGATTTTGGAGAGTGAATTTTTCTGAAATGGTTTTTGAGGGACATGTCACATTTAGGAAGCCCCTATGGTGCGATAACAGCAAAAAAAAAAAAGCCACATGGCATATTATTTTGGAAACTACACCCCTCAAGGCACATAACAAGGGGTCCAGTGAGCCTTAACACCCCACAGGTGTTTGACGACTTTTCGTTAAAGTCGGATGTGTAAATGAAAAAAAAAAAAAACATTTTTCAGTAAAGTGCAGTTTTTCCCCCCCAAATCTACCATTTTTACAAAGGATAATGGGAGAAAATATCCCACAAAATTTGTAACCCCATCTCTCCTGAGTATGGAAATACCAAATGTTAGGGCGTAAAAAGGCTCTGCGGGCGAACTACAATACTCAGAAGAGAAAAGTCACATTTGGCTTTTGGAAAGCAAATTTAGCTGAAATGGTTTCTGGGGGCATGTTGCATTTAGGAAGCCCCTATGGTGCCAGAACAGCACAAAAAAAACACATGGCATACTATTTTGGAAACTACACCCCTCAAGGAACGTAACAAGGGGTACAGTGAGCCTTAATACCTCACAGGTCATTGACGAAGTTTCGTTAAAGTGGGATGTGAAAAAGAAAAATTTGATTTTTAACAGTAAAATGCTGGTGTTACCCCAAACTTTTCATTTTCACAAGGAGTAATAGGACAAAATACCCCACCAAATTTGTAACCCCATTTCTCTCGAGTAAGGAAATACCTCATATGTGGATGTAAAGTGATCTGCAGGTGCACTAGAGGGCTCGGAAGGGAAGGAGTGACATTGGGCTTTTGGAGAGCGAATTTTGCTGAAATGATTTTTGGGGCATGTCGCATTTAGGAAGCCCAATGGTGCCAGAACAGTAAAAAGAAAAAAAAACACATGGCATACTATTTTGGAAACTACACCCCTCACAGAATTTAATAAGGGTTGCAGTGAGCATTTACACCCCACTGGCATTTGACAGATCTTTGGAACAGTGGGCTGTGCAAATGAAAAATTAAATTTTTCCTTTTTTACGGACGACTGTTTAAAAAATCTGTTAGACACCTGTGGGGCGTAAATGCTCACTGCACCCCTTATAAAATTCTGTGAGGGGTGTAGTTTCCAAAATGGGGTCACATGTGGAGGGGGTCTACTGTTCTGGCAGCACCATGTGGGCTTTGCAAACACACATAGCCTTCAATTCCAGCCTAATTCTCTCTCGAAAAGCCCAATGGGGCCCCTTCTCTTCTGAGCATTGTAGTTCGCCCAGAGAGCACTTTACATCCACAAATGGGGTATTTATGTAAATGGGGTTACACATTTTGGGGGGCTTTTTTCCTATTACCCCTTGCGAAAATGAAAAATTTGGGGTAACACCAGCATTTCAGGGAAAAAAATAATTTTTAATTTTCATGTCTAAATTTAACGAAAATTTGTCAAAGACCTGTGGGTTGTTAAGGCTCACTATACCCCTTGTTACGTTCCGTGAGGGGTGTAGTTTCCAAAATGGGGTCACATGTGGGTGTTTTGTTTTTATAGTTCAGAACCGCTGTAACGATCAGCCACCCCTATGCAAATCACCAATTTAGGCCTCAAATGTACATGGCGCTCTCTCACTCCTGAGTCATATAGTTCATTCACAGAGCATTTTACGTACATATATGGGGTATTTCCATACTCAGTTAGAAATTTTGGGGGTCTTTTTCTCCTTTTACCTCTTATGAAAATTAAAAGTATGGGGCAACACCAGCATGTTAGTATAAAAATGTTAATAATTTTTATACTAACATGCTAGTGTAGCCCCCATCTTTACCTTTTCATAAGGGGTAGAAGGAGAAAAAGAAATTTGTAATGCAAATTTGTACGAAAATAACCCAACTGTTGCCTTGAATTACGAAAGGGCTCTGAAGTGGGAGAGCGCCATGTGCATTTGAGGCCTAAATAAGGAATTTGCAATAGGGGCGGACCTGGTTACATGGATGGGACTTGTCTCCACCAAAACCCTACAGCAGTGTTTTCCAAACAGGGTGCCATCAGCTGTTGCAAGACTCCCAGCCTGCCAGGACAGTCTATGGCTGTCCGGCAATACTGGGAGCTGTGGTTTTGCAACAGCTGGAGGCTCCATTTAGGAAACACTGCCGTATGAGATGTTTTTCATTTTTATTGGGGGGGACGTGTAAGGGGGTATATATGTAGTGTTTTACTTTTATTATTTGTTAGTGTAGTGTAGTGTTTTTAGGGTACATTCACACAGCCGGGGGTTCACAGTAAGTTTTCTGCTGGGAGTTTGAGCTGCGGCGCAAAATTTGCCGCAGCTCAAACTTGTAGAAGGAAACCCACTGTAAACCCACCCGTGTGAATGTACCGTGTACATTCACATGGGGAGGGGGGGGGTTGCTCCCAACCTACAGCTGTGGCAAAACTACAACTCCCAGAATGCACTGACAGACCATACATGCTGGGAGTTGTAGTTTGACAACAGCTGTAGGCACACTGGTGGGGAACCACTGAGTTGGAAAACAGACTCTAGCTCAGTGATTCCAACCCGTGTGCCTCCAGCTGTTGCAAATCTACAACTCCCAGCATGTACGGTCTGTCAATGCATTCTGGGAGTTGTAGTTTGTGACTTTGGCTGTGTGGGCATGCAGGGAGTTGTAGTTTTGCAGCTTTTAGAAGACCACAGATATCACTTACCGCGATCTTCACTGCAGCCTTCTCCACGCCGCACTTTCTGGCCGCACTCCTCCTGCTGCCGTCGATGCCGCCGCTGCTCCAGGATGGTCTGAATTGACCGGCGATTTGCGGCGATCGCCGACATGGGGGGGGGGGGGGGGGTTGGTGTCTCAGGACCCCCTAGGCATTGTCACGGGATGCCTGCTGATAGATGTCAGCAGTCATCCCGGTCCGATCACCGCTCAGTGAGCGGCGGTGATCGGAAATGGGGAATGCGTACAGGTACGCCCTCCATCCTTCAGTACTGGGGCCCGTGGGCGTATCCATATGCCCTCCATCCCCAACAGATTAAAGGGGTATTCCAGGACCAGGAAAAAACTTTTTTTATTATATCAACTGGCTCCAGAAAGTTAAACAGATTTGTAAATGATTTCTATTTAAAAATGTTAATCCTTCCAATAATTATCAGCTGCTGAAGTTGAGTTATTTTCTGTCTGGCAACAGTGCTCTCTGCTTATATCTCTGCTTGTCTTGGGAACCGCACAAAGTAGAAGAGGTTTGCTATGGGGATAAGTACTGAAAGGATTAAGATTTTTTAATAGAAGTCATTTACAAATCTGTTTAATTTTCTGGAGCCAGTAGATAACCCCTATAAGTTCCCTTTCTTCTGCATACATAGGAAAAATGTTTTCTTTCCATATAATAAAAATAACAGGTGCCTCATATTTAAACTCTCTGCTGGACTTGAGGGTTTTGACACCTTCACTTTGTCTGCGTCTTAATTGATGTTCATAAGGAGCACACAACAACAATGGACAATCCCATTTATCCCATAGTAAAATTCTGTACAAAATTCCAAAAAACCATGTTACTATTCACAAAACCACCTGGCACCTCTAGCACACACTGTAGTGCTCTCTGTTAGCTTTTTTAAGGACATACAGCTCTGTACTCTTCTTCCTGTCACTTTCAGCTCTGGCTCTCATTGCCTCCTGTGTGACCATCATGTCAGCGCCACACACAGCGGAGTCTTTATTAGCCACAGCATTTCTTATCTGTCAGTAACATCTGGTATACACACTACACACATTTCCTATTGTATGCTTTTATATACATTTGAATGCCACCTGCTGGAGGAAGTGTAAATCTGTTGCACCCTTTCAAGCCAATAATCACCCAGCAGGGTCCAAGGCAGTCATAGTAACCCAACCATGGCCCTGGTACCATGACAAGCAGGCCTGGGAGTAAAAAGTTACAGCTTTTAAATATCAACATTAAATTTACCATGTAGGTGCTACCAAATGCCACGACCTGTACACAAGAGCATATGTAGCATAAAAGCAGACAATGGGGCAGGGGGCCCAGCCTCCGTTGGTCCGATTTACTATTTCTATTGGTAAAAATTGTGCATAGTTCCTCTCTCAGTTATCTGCATTGTCAACAAACGAATAGGAGGGAAATTCATCAATGGGTCATGGAAAGCAAGGAGAAATAAAAAACAGAACTTTCTGTCCTGTGGGAACAAAATCAGACACCATAATAGGAGGCCCATTTAGACCCCAGCTCTCCTATGTGCACCACTTCCAGCAGGACAATGACCCCCGACATACATCAAAAAGCACCCAGAAATGGATGGCAACAAAGCACTGGAGAGTTCTGAAGTGGCCAGCAATGAGTCCAGATCTAAATTCCATTGAACACCTGTGGAGAGTTCTTAAAATTGCTGTTGGGAAAAGGCGCCCTTCCAATAAGAGAGACCTGGAGCAGTTTGCAAAGGAAGAGTGGTCCAACATTCTGGCTGAGAGGTGTAAGAAGCTTATTGATGGTTATAGGAAGCCACTGATTTCAGTTATTTTTTCCAGGGTGTGCAACCAAATATTAAGTTAAGTGTGTCAATAAATTTGTCCAGCCCATTTTTGGAGTTTGGTGTGACATTATGTCAAATTGACTTTTTTTTCCCTCCCTTTTTTTGTTTAGTTCCAATATACACAAAGGGAATAAACATGTGTATAGCAAAACATGTGTTACTTCAATCCTTTTCTGTGAGAAATACTTCATTTTCTTGAAAAATTTCAGGGGTGCCAACATTTATGGCCATGACTGTATCTACCAGGTTTCAAGAAGCGTATATCTTATCAGGGAAAAGCTGGTAAGATATGGGGAATCCAGGAAATAGTTACTATCCCTTGCAAGACTAGGTAGGGAATTTGGTAAGTCGCGTTTTCAGGCCTAAATTTTTATAGGATGATAGGCAGGTTGGTTTTTTAGTGGGGTCTTTTATTCTCTTCCTGTGCCAGTCCAGATTTTCAGGTTGGCCCCAAGTCAGCACAGGTGCTGAAGCCGATTAATACTGGGCTTACCAAAGGTGTAGGTCTGCACTGAAAGGCTGTGAGGAACTTGTGTTGCGGTCTGCTAGCTTTTGCTGGGACAATGGCCCTGTGTGTGAGGTTACACATTTAAAATCTGTTTTTTACAGGTGGCTGGTAATAAGGCAAAATAACATGTGCAGCTAGTGTTCAGAAAAGGTTTTGTTTTTGCGTCAGTGTGAATACAGCTGTATATTAGTGTTTTGCCAGTAAAGAGTACTGCTTATGAATTGTTACTACTGTTTAATGCCGTTTGCCTATTTCTAGCAAGCTAAACTCCCACAATGTATATAAGAAATAAGGACACACAGATATTATGTCTTGGATGTTTGCTTATAAGAAATGTTCACCTGATTATGTTACCCATTATCACTCTATCTTTTATGCTATATGTATGCAATATTTTTGTTTTCATTTCTGGAAAAAATAAAATAAAAAGGAAAAACTTTAAAATAAACAGTTATAAATAATTACATAAATAAATAAATTCTTAAAAAATCAGACAATGTGATTTTATGGATTTTTTTTCTCATTATGTCTCTCATAGTTGAGGTATACCTATGATGATAATTACATGTCGCCTCTCTCATCTTTTAAAGTGGGAGAACTTGCGCAATTGTTGGCTGACTAAATACTTTTTTCCCCACTGTATAAAAAATGCACACTTTTGAAAACTGCCAATAGGCATACATTTTGTAATGTCCAGCCAACATGGAACTTCACATCTTACATAAGGTACTGTGACGAACCATCTTGGGGATTAGCTCTGGGATCGTCCTGGTCACTTGCCACGGGACACGTTCCTCACAATAACACAGCAGACCCCAGTTCCGCATACAAGTCTGGCTCCTCGACAGCTTTATTTCCACAGGTTGAAGGTAAAATTAAACATAAACAGGAACAAAATAAAGTCCTAGACCATCTGGTCACTGTCTACACATATCAGCATGCCCTGACTACGAACTGGTGAGCTACCCTCAGCCAGTTAAACATGTGACTCCTGCAACCTGCTACTCACAGTTCACACCACTTCTTGGACCACTCACAACTTCAGCTGTGTGCTTCCTCAACAGGGTTCGAGTGTCTCCCCCTACAGCAGCATGCTGTTTACCAGGGAGAGCCCAGATTAGACTGAGTCTCCATCTTATATACACCTCCCTTCCCTGCTGCCTCATTACTTAAGAAGCAGGTGAGATATTCTTCAGGGTGAGCAGAGGAAATACTTGCCACCTTATCACAGTACCCTATTTCAGAATTTGTCCAGGAGCTCTACAATACACCTCTGGTGGGAACTCTGATTGTAGCCTATGTGCTATGATCCCCTATTATTATTTTTTTGCATTCAGCTTTTTTTTTTTTTTTTTAATGATTTGGTTCCCTGTATGCTTACATCCATATTCGCCATCTTTGTAATAGTTAAAATCCTTACTTATACTTTATTCCCAGTTCAGCATATCAATATACATTTTAATATCATAAAACCAATCCTGAAAACCTCTTGTAAAAGACATACTGCTCCATTTATCACTTCCTGCATTCCAGTGGAAGATATTTCTGGTTTCACTATGGAAAATGAAAATAACAGAAATGTGACAAAATTGAAGGAAAAACACCCTGGTGCGTGCTCTGAATGGATTATACCTTTATAGAACTATTTCTTTCGAACAATTTTCTTTCCTTATGGAGATAAAGTATAATTATGCAATTATGGAACTTCTGGTTCTTTTTTTTTCCAGTTTTTTAACTTCTGACTGTCTGCCTTACTGTCTAAGAAAAGATGGAATTTATCCATAACTGGAACAATTAGATTAATAATTACATAAAGCTTCTATGAAAAATGATCTTCTAACCATCTAAGTGCTAATTTTAAACACTGGTAACACTAGCAGCTTAGAGACAGACCTGACTAAGTTTCAACTGGACTTACAATGAGAAATATGTATTTTCAAAGTGACTTTTACCCTACTTACCTGCATACCAGAAGCTAATAAATACCCTTATCATAATGTGTGTACTTAAAGGCTACAAATACCTTTGCACTGATTCCTTTTATTGTCATTTTTTTTCCTCATTGAAAAATTTAGCAACTTCCAAAATAATCTTCTGGCTTTCCCCACTCTCAGTGTTAGAGATAATATCAGTGAGGGGTGGGGAGGAGAGGGTTGGTTGTACACAGGGGCTCAAAGTGCGGACAGAGAGGAGAACAGTCCATACAGGCTGCTGATAGCTCACTAAGTCAGTTTGCAGGGGGAAAACTACATAGACCATGTACAAATAAGATATACCTGTCAGGAAGCCCAAGTGGAACACCTATTTGTGGTGTTGGGAACCTGCAGGCCGGTTGGCCCATGTGGTGCCATAGCTTTGTCATTTTCATGGGCTTGAGAGATTCCGGTGGGATTTCACGGTTCCTTAAGGGCTGTAGCAGGCCTACTGAAGAGTAGAAAATAGGGTAGGGTGGTGTAGACAGTTCAGGGGTAACAAAAAAGGATTTACTTGAAAAATTGTGTTTCCTTTACTTCTCCATTAAAAAGGGGGTAACATAGGTTCAAAATGGAAAGGCCTTGCAGATAATCTAGATAAGTGGGTCATTTAACAGGTAGAAATTTAGTAGGCTACAGCAAGGGAATACCCTGACTTTTAGGAGATTTGGGGTCCCCGAGTTTCACTCTTACTTAATGTACCCCAATCTATGGCTCGCTAGCTGTTTCAAAACTACAATTCCCATCCTGTAATGCGATGCTCAAGTAGGATCCCACTCCTTCACATTTTAGGGATTGCTAATATAGATTTCACATATATGAAAAATGAAGTGTCAAGTAGTTCTATGAATTACAATTTCCACTACAGCCGAAGGTATGATGGGAGCTGTAGTTTTGCAACAGCTGAAGAGCCACGGGTTGGGGATCACTGTTAAATGTAATCACAATCCCATGTCTCCCTTTTTTTTTAAAGGGATGCAGTTAGCTCACAAGTTCCCTGCTAAAATAAGAAAACCAAAATAAGGCTGGGTTCACACTACGTTTTCTCCCATACGGGAGGGCATACGGCAGGGGGGAGCTAAAACCTCGCACTCCCGTATGCCTTCGTATGCGCTCCCGTATGTCATTCATTTCAATGAGCCGGCCGGAGTGAAACGTTCGGTCCGGTCGGCTCATTTTTGCGCCGTATGCGCTTTTACAACCGGACCTAAAACTGTGGTCAACCACGGTTTTAGGTCCGGTTGTAAAAGCGCATACGGCGCAAAAATGAGCCGACCGGACCGAACGTTTCACTCCGGCCGGCTCATTGAAATGAATGACATACGGGAGCGCATACGTAGGCATACGGGAGCGCGAGGTTTTAGCTCCCCCCTGCCGTATGCGCTCCCGTATGGGAGAAAACGTAGTGTGAACCCACCCTTAAACTATACATGTCTCCTTTCCTGTGCTCAAACTATACTGCTGTCAATCCTCCTGTGCTCTCGTGCAGTACGTGATGGTTAGTTACATTAAAGGGGTTATCCAGGAAAAAAATTTTTTTTTTTGAGCTTCTGAAGTTAAGGTTGTTCTTTTCTGTCTAAGTGCTCTCTGATGACACCTGTCTCGGGAACCGCCCAGTTTAGAAGCAAATCCCCATAGCAAACCTCTTCTAAACTGGGCGTTTCCCGAGACAGGTGTCATCAGAGAGGACTTAGACAGAAAAGAGCAACCTTAACTTCAGAAGCTCATAAGTACTGAAAGGATTAAGATTTTTTAATAGAAGTAATTTACAAATCTGTTTAACTTTCTGGAGCCTGTTGATATATATATATATATATATATATATATATATATATATATATATATATATATATATATAAAGTTTTTTCCTGGAATACCCCTTTAATGCCTGCATCAGGGAAAGGTAAAGGTCACACTGTACCCCCAGTGCAGGTTTCAGCATGAAACTGTTGTCAGGCTGCGGCCTACACCAACAGCTTAGTTGGGATTGCTGATTTGGGGATCTGGGGCAAGTGTTATAAAGTGGGCACATTGAATGGCCACCCAAACTGACTATATTCTAATCCACTCAGTCAGGTGGATTGGAGGAAAGGGCATTTGATCACTGACTGGACCTCCTTCCGTTGGCTCCATAGCAGTGGCGCACCTTTCTTTGTGTCAGACACATAGCTGCTTACAGTGCAAAATGCTACTCTGGGGTGAACATGTCAGACAAACCCAAAAAGTAAGAATTCATGAAGTAGGACACTACACAAGTGTAGAGTTAAAGGGATACTCTGGTGGAAAACATATATTTTCCATTAAAATGGTGCCAGAAAGTTAAACAAATTTATAATAATTTCTATTTAAAAATATTAAACCCTTACAGTACTTATCAGTTGTGTAGTTCTTTCCAGTCTGAGCACAGTGCTCTCTGCTGACACCTCTGTTTGTATCAGGAACTGTTCAGAGTAGGAACAAATCCCCATAGCAAACCTCTCCTGCTCTGGACAGTTTTTACTATCCCTTAAAAGCAGGGCAGTAACAGCAAACTGTCCTGTCACATGCAGCATGCATTACAAGAAGGACACCCACATGAGAAGAATCTGACCATAAAAGAAGACTGCAAACTGAATAACACAAGGTTTAGAGTTGTCTTTTGCTTTTAAAGGATCAGTCCCTAGCTAAACCCATGTATTAGAAAACCTAATATGAAGAAATGTTGTCCAGCTCTTACTAAGACTTCATGAGCAGCAAACATTACTTTAAGTAAACATGTCACTGCCTCACCTGAATGGGCTCAATGTAGTAACATTACCACATAACACAACGATAATAGAGTGTGTGATAATGCTTAACTTTTTTAATAACTATGACTGTGCAGGAAAGCTGATGTGGACAAAATGCAATTGCCTGGCATTAACAATACAAAGTCCTTTAATATGATTAACCCCTTTAAGGATGCAGGGTTTTTCTGTTTTTGCATTTTCATTTTTTTCTTCATCACCTTCTAAAAATCATAACGCTTTCATTTGTGCACCTAAAATTCCATATTATGGCTTATTCTACTTGCAGTGACATTAGTCATTTTACCAAAATATCCACGGTGAAGCGGAAAAAATAATTCATTGTGCGACAAAATTGAAGAAAAAATGCCATTTTGTAATTTTAGGGGGCTTCCGTTTCTATGCAGTGAATTTTTCGGTTAAAATGACACCTTATCTTTATTCTGTAAGTCCATACGGTTAAAATGATACCTACCCTACTTATATAGGTTTGATTTTGTCGTACTTCTAAAAAAAAGTCATAACTACATGCAGGAAAATGTATACGTTTAAAATTGTCATCTTCTGACCCCTTTATATTTTTCCGCTTACGGCCCAGTATGAGGGCTCATTTTTTGTGCCGTGATCTGAAGTTTTTATTGGTACCATTTTTGTATTGATCGGACTTTTTGATCGCTTTTTATTCATTTTTTCATGATATAAGAGTGATTTTTTCGTGTGTGCGCCATTGACCGTGCAGTTTAATTAACAATATATTTTTATAGTTTGGACATTTTCACATGCGGCGATACCACATATGTTTATATTTAATTTTATTTACACAGGTTTTTTTTTAAATTGGAAAAGGGGGGCGATTCTTACTTTTATTAGGGAAGGGGTTAAATGATCTTTATCAACTTTTTTTCATACTTTTTTTGCAGTGTTATAGCCCCCCCTAGTGGCTATTACACTGCACACACTGATCTGCTACACAGCTCATTGCCGTGCATTGACACAGCAAAGATCATTGTTATCGGTGGTCGAGTGCTTTAGCCTGGATTTCAGGCTTGGAGCAATCAATCGCTGATCAGACGAGACGGAGGCAGGTAAGGGGACCTCCGCTTGTGTTCTAGCTGATCGGGACATCGCAATTTCACCGCGATGGTCCCGATCAGCACACTTTTAGCCCAGGGTCCCGGCTTTCATTAGCCGCTGTGACCGACCCGGTATGATGTGGGGTCACAGCATGTCCCCGTGTTATATACCGGGATCGGGCGCAGGGCATACAGGTACGCCCTGCATCATTAAGAGGTTAAAACTAACAACTCTAGCAAAATCTACCAAATAAATACTGTCATGACAAACACTTATAGATATGGCATGTCAGATGCAAGAAGCACAGCATTGTTCACATTTAAACAGGAAGGGCATTGTGCACTAGGGAGCTATGATGCACATTAATTGCTGTGAAAAGTTTCTTCACCATTATATTTTTTTTGATTGCATATTTGTCACATTAAATAGTTTCCAATCTTTAAAGCGTACCTGTCAGCTCCCAAAAAAACAAAACAAAACTGTTATATGTTACTCAATACCTCATCCTGATCATGTACATATCATTTTTATGTCTCTATCAGCAATATTTCACAAAAAATAGCATATTACAGCTGCTCAATGTCTTTTTCATCTTGTCAAAGGTAGGGGGCATGTACTTCACATGCCTGCACTGTGAGGACTCCTCCCTCTTCCTCTCTCTGCCTACAACTTTTGCAAAACAACAACTCCCAGCATGCCCAGACATCATTTGACTGTCCAGACATGCTTGGAGTTGTAGTTTTGCAACAGCTGGAGGCACATGAATGCTAAAACTCTGTGTTACAGCAGTGTTGCTGCAGGCTGTGTTCCTCCTGGATCCTTGTCAATCATCCATCTCGTGTCCATGACCCTTGGACACACTCATGCTGCTGTGGGACTCATCAGTGTCCCAGGAGGTATGGGGACTCCTAGTGATGGGATTTTCAAAGGCAGTTTTCTTTAATAAAATGTGAAATTATTTTAAAGAAGCATATTAGAAAAACTATTGTTTTGCCAAGAAATACAACATATCAAAAGTTTTTTTTTATATCTTACAGTGCCCATTAAAAAAAAGGTAATAATATGCATATAATATATATATATATATATATATATATATATATATATATATATATATTAATATGCAAGAGACATAAAGGCAATTTGTTTTTTATTTTTACTGTATTAAATCCCAAGATTACAATGACACTATCCTATAAAAAAGAGATACGAAAAATGTTAAAATTAAACGGTTTTGGTCAGAAAGAAAATAAATTAAAAAAGAAAAGCACCTCTTCTGTAGTATACAGCAGCTGATAAGTACTGGAATGGTAAAGATTTTTAAATAAAAGTAATTTACAAATATATTGAACTTTCTGGCACCAGTTGTTTAAAAAAAAAAAAATCGACGGGAGTAACCCTTTAAGGACTCAGCTCATTTTCACCTTAAGGACTCAAAACAATCTTCGTTTTTGCACTTTCATTTTTTCCTTCTTATCTTCTAAAAATCATAACATGTTTAATTTTGCACCTACAGACCCATATAAGGCGAAACCGAAAAAAAATAATATATATATATATATATATATATATATATAAATATTTGTGGCGTGTAATTAACAAACCCCACCATTTTGCAACTTTTTAGGGCTTCCGTTTCTACGCAGTGCCCTTTTCAGTAAAAATGACACATTGGCCCTGCTTTACTGAAGTCCAACCAACTTTTTTTCTCGTTTTATGCGTCTAAATTTTTGTCGCACCATCCATGCGACTAATTCTGCGCCCAAATTTTACACCACACAACCTACACTTTTGAAAACACTTAGAGGTTTTTTTTATTTCAAGAAAATGGGCGTGGTTAACAAAAAATTGGGCGTGTACCCGACAAAAAGCAGAAATTACTCCAAAATCACTCCTGAAAAAGTGTGAGTTTGGCTCACAGAATAACTGACAGCCAAGAGGATGTGTAAAAACTACCAAAAGCAAGTGATTTTGGCAAAGGCACAGCTTAACGTGGTGGGGAGTGCTTAAACTATTTTCTTTTCTTTTTTTTCATTGCTTTACAATTCTACACAAGCATTTTTAGAATATGCAGTGCATTTTAAACTTTAAAATATGTCTTTAATTGTATATCTATCTATCTATCTATATATATATATGTATATATATATATATATATATATATATATATATATATATATATATAACCAAAGAATAAGTTGGCCAGCACTATTCATTCCAAACTATTGTAAAAACCTGGCTTGCAGGTGCAGGCTGCTGGGCTAAATATACAGCAACAGGAGAATACAGCAGCACACTGCTAGCACAAAGATATAGATGAAACATGAGTATATAGATAAAACATGAGTATATAGATAGAACATGAAAAGCTATACAGCTGTAATGCAATAAAAGAAGATATGAAACTATGAAATTATGAGGTACTTACCGTATATACTCGAGTATAAGCCGACCCGAGTATAAGCCGAGGCCCCTAATTTCAGCCCAAAATCCCAGGAAAAGTTATTGACTCGAGTATAAGCTTAGGGTGGGAAATACATCATCCCCCCCTGTCATTATCCAGACCCCCGTCATTAACATCCTCATCATCATCACCGCCTGTCATCCTCCAGATCCTCATCATCATCACCTGTCATCATCCCCTTGTCATCATCCCACCCCCCCCTTCATCATCCCCTTGTCATCATCCCCACCCCCCTCATCATCCCCTTGTAATCATCCCACACCCCCCCTTCATCATCCCCTTGTAATCATCCCACACCCCCCCTTCATCATCCCCTTGTCATCATCCCCACCCCCCTTCATCATCCCCTTGTAATCATCCCACCTCCCCCTTCATCATCCCCTTGTAATCATCCCACACCCCCCCCCTCATCATCCCCTTGTCATCATCCCCACCCCCCTTCATCATCCCACACCCCCCCTTCATCATCCTCTTGTCATCATCCGCCCTCAGTGGTTCTCAACCTGCGGACCTTCAGAAGTTTCAAAACTACAACTCCCAGCAAGCCCGGGCAGCCATCGGCTGTCCGGGCTTGCTGGGAGTTGTAGTTTTGAAAGCTCCGGAGGTCCGCAGGTTGAAGACCACTGCGGCCTTCGACATCATCCAGCCCCCTCTCACCCCCTTTAGTTCTGTACAGTACTCGCCTCCGCTCGGCGCTGGTCCGGTGCTGCAGGACTGTCCAGTGAGTAGGTCGTCCGGTGGGACAGTGGTTCCGGGCTGCTATCTTCACCGGGGGCGCCTCTTCTCCGCGCTGCGGGCCCGGAATAGAGGCGCTGCCTGGACGATGACGCAGAAGTACGTTGGTAATGAACGTACCTCTGCGTCGTCGTCAAGGCAACGTGACTATTCTGGGGCCGGGCCCGAAGCGCTTAGAAGAGGCCTCCCCGGTGAAGATAGCAGCCCTGAACCACTATCCCACCGGACGACCTACTCACCGGACAGCCCTGCAGCACCGGACCAGCGCCGAGCAGAGGCGAGTACTGTACAGAACTAAAGGGGGTGAGAGGGGGCTGGATGATGTCGGAGGCCGCAGTGGTCTTCAA
This sequence comes from Hyla sarda, assembly GCF_029499605.1. Lineage (NCBI taxonomy): Eukaryota > Metazoa > Chordata > Amphibia > Anura > Hylidae > Hyla > Hyla sarda. The sequence goes on along the minus strand of NC_079189.1, from coordinate 339,968,481 downwards.
CCTGCGGACCTCCAGAGGTTTCAAAATCACAACTCCCAGAAAGCCCGGACAGCCGATGGCTGCCCGGGCTTGCTGGGAGTTGTAGTTTTGAAACCTCTGGAGGTCCGCAGGTTGAAGACCACTGCGGGTGGAGAGTTCACTCGAGTATAAGCCGAGGGGGGTGTTTTCAGCACGAAAAATCGTGCTGAAAAACTCGGCTTATACTCGAGTATATACGGTAGCTTGCAAATTTGGCGCCAAATTGCGTGGACCGTCCCACCATGGTAAGGTGACCTCATTCTGGGACGGACCCTACACTGTGAATATGCCTCTGTGTGAACAGTACAGCAGGCATGCAAGGTCTGAAACATCCAAGGCACCTTATATACACCTAATAGAGGTGGGTGGGGTGCAGGAGCCAACTTATTCTTTGGTTGTATTACACATACGGGGGAGTGGCTACCTCCATGTTAGCTCCTGCACCCCACCCACCTCTATTAGGTGTATATAAGGTGCCTTGGATGTTTCAGACCTTGCAATGTCTGCTATACTGTTCACACAGAGGCATATTGACAGTGTAGGGTCCGTCCCAGAATGAGGTCACCTTACCGTGGTGGGACGGTCCATGCTATTTGGCGCCAAATTTGCAAGCTAAGTACCTCATCATTTCATAGTTTCATATCTTCATTTATTGCATTACAGCTGTATAGCTTTTCATGTTCTATCTATATACTCATGTTTTATCTATATACTCATGTTTCATCTATATCTTTGTGCAAGCAGTGTGCTGCTGTATTCTCCTGTTGCTGTATATATATATATATATAGATATATATAGATATAAATATATATATATATATATATATATATATATTATTTTATTTTATTTTTTTTTGGGTGGGGGGCGTTTTTAAACTCCCATATTAGATGGTCTAAGTCCATTAAATTTTTTTTGTTCTATTTTCCCATTAAATCTTGTGTTTTTCTTGTTTGGTTTGGCACGTGCTATTGATGATTTGTATTCTATACCCATGTTTTTTATGTGCAACACATTTTCCCGTGTGACATGAAATGAACTGACACGTGCGACACATTAGTAAATCAGCTCCCAGAAAAAGAGGAGTGAAATCTAATACACTCCAGAAAGAACACTCGGATTTTAGTAAATCAGGGCCATTATCTTTATTTTGTGGGTCCATACGGTTAAAGGAATACCCAATTTATATGGGTTTTCTTCTGACCCCTGTAACTTTTTTATTTTTCCGCATGTGGGGCTAAATGTGGGCTTATTTTTGGTGCTATGGTCAGTAGTTTTTATCAGTACCATTTTTGTTTTGATGGGACTTTTTGATCACTTTTTATTAATATTTTTTATGGTATATGAAGTGACCAAAAATTCCCAATTTTGGACTTTGGTATTTTTTTACGTATACGCCATCAACCATGCAGTTTGACTAACCTTATATTTTAATAGTTTGAATATTTACGCTCACGGTGGTACCACATGTGATTATTTTTTTTATTACATTATTTTATTTAAAAAATAGGAAATGTAGGATGATTAAAATTTTTATTGGGGGGGCTTATCCACGTTTATTCTCTTACAATCTTTTGATTGCATACACTGTTCAATGCTATGTCATAGCATAGCATTGTTCAGTGTTACCAGCGCTCTCGTCGTGCGGGATAATAGTTTTATAGTACACGTCACATTACACATTACGGACGTGGCAATTCCACGTACATGTACACATTACGAATGTGGCAATTCCTAGCATGCATATGATTTGTGTTTTTTCTTATGATAATACAGTGCTTTTATTGGGAAAGGGGCATTCATTATTATTTTTTTTACACTTGATACATGTATTGAAGAACCTTTTATTATTATTATCTTTTTCACTTTTTACAGGTTATACTATGCTGCAATACATTTGTATTGCAGCTCATTATGACCTGATCAGCTGCACACACTCTGGCTGGATCTCACAGGCTTCCCTAGCAGGCAGACAGAAGGTCATTATTTGACCTCCTGCTGCCATAGCAACCAACAGCGACCCACAATCATATTGCGGTGCTGCCGTTGATGATCAGGATTGATCACGGCATCAATGAGGTTATTGCTGCAGGGACTAGCGCAATCGCGGCCCGACAACTGCAGCGGGACCTCAGCTGTGATTGACAGCCGGGTCCCGCCGGTGATTTCCTGCAGCACAGGATCGCTAGGGCATATGCATACGTCCAGTCGCGCAAACAAGCTAGCAACTTGGATGTATGCGTATGTGCTGGGGCGGCAAGGGGTTAAAAAGGTTAACCAGGATCAGAAAAACAGAGCTGATTTCTTAAAAAAACTGCACTACAATTGTCATCAGGTTGGCTGTTTGATTGCAGCTCAGTTCCATTGAAGTTAAAGGTTGCAAAACAACACGTAACCTGAGGAGAGATGTGGCGCTGTTTTTGGAAGAAATTAGCTCTACTGTTCTATTCTTGGAAAACCCCTTTAAAAAGAAATTCCTGTTTTAGCCTCCATTGATCGAAATAATTCCATTGGCATACATACTATTTGTTGCTCATCTTTAGTTACAAGGTTATTTCTGCGGCCCCAAAGGAACCATTCGTTGGTCCCTCCCTGAAAGACGTTGAATATTCCCATGAGAATCCCACTTTTAAAAATGATTCCAAATAATCACATGTCACGAAACATCCCAGAAGAAAGTACTCTAAGAATTTCAAGCCCCATCTCAAGCCCTCATAGCAATGAGGTGCAATTGCTCCCTCAGGATCTGAATATTTGCTATTATGTTCTTCAACATGAGCAAGAGGTTAACATATCCTAATGCAATTCTCTCTGAAGGATTTTTTTGATCCCCCTACCTTTTTTTTATACAGTTTATGAATAGGGAATGTAAGGCCAGAACGAAGAAGAACATTAAATCATACACTGCACGCTTACAAACTTAGCACAGCCACCGAAAACAGAACATAAATCATAGAGCAATGGATTCCGCGGACTGTGCTGGTATGTTATACAAGCAGTAGGGGGCAGTCAAACACAGAGTAATACAGTTTCCTCTGCACAGAGCATTCTATAGGCAAATTAAAGTCACTGACTCTTCTCTGGTTAGCACCTGCACCAGATATAACAATTCAATCGGAGCTTCATATATATTCTATACAATGCAATCATGAGATAAAGTACCATGGGGGAATTTATAAATGGTTTAACCCTGTTTTTGTGGTGTTGATTTGTCGCACAATTTGTTCGCAGTTGCCGTTTAGAGACTTTTCATTGTGACTTTTTCTTTAGATGCTCTATTTGAAAATGGTGTAGTTTTGCCTTTGTATGGTTACTTTTTGGCAGCGGTCATGAATTTATCATCTGCACAATTTGTCGCAAAGGCCCTCAATTTGTCAAAAATCTACACCAGCTCAGATCTGGCTTAGAAAACGGGTCAACATTTGTAAAAAGTGACACATTTTGGCACATTGGGTTAAAAAAAAATACAGAAAGTCGCAAAGGAGAGACCATATAAAACGGTGTACTGAAGTGTAATTTCAAATAAATGTGTAATAACACAACATTTACCACCTGCCCTGACACCACACAAAAATATGGTGTCGAAAAATTGTTCATCTTCACCACCCTTGATAAATTCCCTCCTATATGGTTTGCTGTGTTTTTAGATTGAATTCGTTTTTCTCATTATATTTTAATTTAAGTCAGATGTGATACAGGGATTACAATTGGTGTGCTGTCAGCTCTCCATAAAATTCTTACAGGACCATTTCATTTTCAACAGGGTTGGGTGTTCCATATGCAAGTGACATCTCATTACATTCTGAAATTTTGGAGAGCAAAAATGACCACAGTTACTGTCTCCTTTACTACTTTTAAAGGGGTACTCCACCCCTAGACATCTTATCCTTTATCCAAAGGATAGGGGATAAGATGTCTGATTGCTGTCCGCCACTGGGGACCCCCACAATCTCGGCTGCGGCACCCCAGACATCCGATGCACAGAGTGAACTTCGCTCCATGCCGGATGACTGGTGATGCGGGGGGGAGGCTCGTGACATCACGGTCACGCCTCGCTTGTGACATCACAGCCATGCCCCCTCAATGCAAGTCTATGGGAGGGGGCATGACGGCCATCACGCCCCTTCCCATAGACTTGCATTGAGGGGGCGTGGTCCTGATGTCACGAGTGGGGCGGGACCCCCGCAATCAGACATCTTATGCCCTATCCTTTGGAGAGCGGATAAGATGTCTAGGGGCAGTGTACCCCTTTAAGTTGTAGGTAATACTTTTTTGCTTTAAATTTTAGGTAATACTTTTTTTCTGTCTGTGATATTCCTTTACCATCTCCCTCAAGTGAACTGAAATAGACTTAATTCAGCATAGAGGAATCTTCAAGCCAGCTCTCTTCACTTATACTTCAACAAGCTTTTCCACACCAGGCATTCTGTGCAGGTTTACTCATTTACTATGCTAATTTTATGCAGTTTGTTGCTGATCTAGTATGTATTATATGTATGTTATTTGTGTTTGTGTGTATTTATTAGCTTTTTATGTGTTTGAGTATGAATATATGTACACCATATAGAGAAAGGCTCTTGTATGAATGGGATTACATTACAAGGAATGAGAAAAAAAAATAAGCGATACGTCAAATCTGGTTACACAAGCAATGGGGGGGATGAGTAGATATGTTAGTCGGTGCAAATGTTCTTTTGAAAAAGGAGTGAACCTTGAAATGCATTCAGTTGCTATTTTATTGCATATTTTTTTTAATAAATTAAAATAGTAAGAACTACTGAACTTAGTCCTGGAACCATATGTGTCTGGTACAGAACGCTTGGTGTGGACAAGCCTGTGAAGCACAGACCGGCTTGGAGTTGAGGGAAGATAATCCTCCCCTTCAAAGTTCATTTCAGTGCACTTGAAGGAAATAGTAAAGGAGACAAATACCGTGGTTGTGCTTGCTCTCTAATATTTTTATATTTCTCAGTTATTCTTTTTTTTTTTTTATACAATGGCACCTTGGAAGAAGTCAGGGAAGGGATTGTAATGAATATATATATATATATATATATATATATATATATATATATATATATTGTGACACTGTGGCAAGAGAAGGGTTTATTTCCCTAGCTAACCCTGGAGAAACCTCCACCTATGGCCTAATTAATGAGGTAGCAGAAAGGGGAAGTGTGTTTAAAAGGAAGTCAGACACAATAGTTGGTACTCTCCCCAGAAGACAGCAAGGTGGCTGTAGGGAGAGGCAGGGGTCCTTGTGAGGAACACACAGCCTGAGCTGTGAGTGGCCCCAAAGAGTGATGTGGACGAGACACACAGCAAGAGGTTGCAAACACTGTGTGTGAACAGTGAGTAGAAGGTTGCAGGAGGCATAAGTTTAACTGGCCGGGAAAAGCCCTCCAGTTGATAGACAGGGCATGCTGGATTGTGTAGTTAGTGACTAGACGGTCTAGGGTTTTGTTTGTTCCTGTGTTATGTTTTTATTTATCCTGCAACCTGTCTAATAAAGCTAGTGAGGAGCCAGACATGTATAAAGAATTGTTGTTTTGTCTTCTGATTGAAGTGGAAATGTGTCCTGTGGTGGTGTCAAGGACAATCCCACAGCTATCCCCAGGGAGAAATCCTTACTATAGATATAGATATATTAGATAACATGGTTGTGGCACTGACGGAACCAATGATTCTTCCATGTTGAGAATGACCAGGAAATACAGACTGGTAGGAAACCTGGAATGTGTCAGAACAGGAGCGGTAGGGAATTGGTAAAGGAAGTATGAATTATTTTTTTATTTTTTTATTTTACTACATTCTAGGAAAAAAACACCTTTACAACACCTTTAAAGGGGTTATCCAGGAATAAAAAAAAACAGCAATTGTCCTCAGGTTATGTGTGGTATTACAACTTGGCTCCACTCACTTTAAAGGAAATCTGTCACCAGTGTCACCTGCACTAACCTGTTGGTAGCGACAGGTAATGCAGCTGACACTGATTACAATGGTACTCACCTTGTCCCGTTCCGTGGTTAGTATCTCCGGTAATCTTGGCCGTTAGCTCCAGCTCCGAGCATCCAACTTGGGGCACGGGCGGAGCTTAGTGACATCACAGCTGCTGTTCTTTAGCAGCAGTGGGACCCAGCAGGAAGCAGCATCAGTGATGTCACTAAGCTCCGCCCATGCCCCAATCCAGGTGCCCAGAGCTAGAGCTAACGGCCAAAATTACCTGAGATCCCCACCACGGAACAGGACAAGGTAAGTACCATTATCATCAGTGTCACCTGCACCACCTGTTGGTACTGACAGGTTAGCGCAGGTGACACTTGTGACAGATTTCCTTTAATAGAACTGAGTTGCAATACCACACACAACCTGAAGACAGCTGCGGTGCTGTTTTTAGAAGAAATCATCTGTTTTTCTAATCCTAGATAACTCCTTTATAGCTAGTATTTCACCAACATTCAGATTACACTCACTTTAATATCAGGTTATACTACAGTATTACTATACATTAGCAAACAAGACACTGGATACATGCCCTGAGCTTTACACAGATAGCAGAAACTAGAAATAACTACTTCTTTAGAAGACACAGCATGTCAACCAGAGCACCAGACATGGCAGGAATTACTCCTAGGACATTTTTTTAAAACTCACAGCTTACAGTATATCACATGCTAAAATCTGCTTTAAATTAGATTTTAAAAACATTTTTTTTTTTTTTTTTTACAGAAATAATTCACAAGTTTTACATTTTTACAAATATACAATGCATTCCCAGACCAGGAGTGTCAATATACAAGTTACTATGTATTGAAGTGCACATGAATATATGTGTGACGTTCAGATTAGTTTTATATGACTAAAGACCATCTCAGCAGTGTTGTTAGTCTTAGGTGTATACTGTTGCCGTACATATAGAGCAATTATGGTTTTACATGCATTCCTTCTAGTGCAGATGGAAGAAGTTTCAGATAAAACCAGCTGAAGCTATTTTCATATTTCCATAACAGCTTCAGTAAGAAAATATTTTTATGTTATAGTTATAGACTGATCTGAGTTACATCTCCTACATCAGAAAATAATCACTTGTAAAACAGTGAAAGGTTTATTTTACTCCGGTTATTTTTTATTTTTTCAAATCAACTGGTGCCAGTAAATTATACAGATTTGTAAATTACTTCTATTTAAAAATCTTAATCCTTCCAGTACTTATCAGTTGCTGTATACTACAGAGGAAGTTGTGTAGTTCTTTCCATTGTAACTACAGTGCTCTCTGCTGACACCTCTGTCCATGTCAGGAACTGTGCAGAATAGAAGCAAATCCCCATAGCAAACCTCTCCTGCTCTGGACAGTGCCTGAAATGTTTTTTGGGGGGCATGTCCATTTAGGAAGCCCCCATGGTGCCAGAACAGCGAAAAACACCCGGTTGCCTTGAAATATGACAGGGCTCTGAAGTGAGAGAGCACCATGCGCATTTGAGGCCTAAATTAGGGATTTGCATAGGGGTGGACCCGGATGCAAGCGTTACACTTGCCTCCTCCACCAAAAATACTGTACGTCAGTTTTCCCCAAACAGGGTGCCTCCAGCTGTTGCAAAATTCCCAACATAGCTGGACAGTCAATGGCTGTCCGGCAATACTGGGAAGTGTTATTTTGGAACAGCTGGAGGTTACTTTTAGGGAAAAACTGACGTACAAGATGTTTAAAATTTTTATTGGGGGGGACAGTGTAAGGGTGTAGTATATATGTAGTGTTTTACTCTTTATTTAGGGTTAGTGTAGTGTAGTGCTTTTAGGGTACATTCACATAGGCAGGGATTTACAGTGTTTCCCGCTGCAGCGGAAAATTTGCCACATCTCAAACTTAAAGCGGGAAACTTGCTGTAAACCCCCACCCGTGTGAATGTACCCTGACAGACCGTGCATGCTGGGAGTTGTAGTTATGTAACAGCTAGAGGCACACTGGTTGGGAAACACTGTGTTAGGTAATCGACTATCGCAGTGTTTACGCACCACTGTCTGTTTCCTAACTCAGTGTTTCCCAACCCATGTGCCTCCAGTTGTCACAAAACTACAACTCCCAACATGCATGGTCTGTCAGTGCATGCTGGGAGTTATAGTTTTTCATCAGCCGGAGGCACACGGGTTGGGAAACACTGAGTTAGGAAACAGACAATGTTTTCCAAACAGTGTGCCTCCAGTTTATTTTAAACTACAACTCCCAGCATGCCCAGACAGCCCAAGGGCATGTTGGGAGTTGTAGTTATGCAACAACTGTAGGAGAACAGTTTGGAGACCACTGTGTGGTGGTCTCCAAACTGTAGCCCTCCAGATGTTGCAAAACTTCAACTCCAAGCATGCCCAGATTGCCCAAGCATGCTGGGAGTTGCAGTTTGGCAATATCTGAAAGGCCAGATGTTGCCAAACTACAACTCCCAACATGCCTGGACAGTCTCGGCATGCTTTGAATTGACATCTGGAGCGCTACAGTTTGGACACCACTGTATAGTGGTCTCCAAACAGTGCCCTTCCAGATGTTGCAAAACTACAATTCCCAGCATGCTGAGACTGTCCAGGCATGCTGGGAGTTGTAGTTCTGCAACATCTGAAGGGTCAGAGGTTACAGAACTACAACTCCCAGCATGCCTGGACTGTATGGGCATGCTGGGAGTTGTAGTTTTGCAACATCTGGAAGGACACAGTTTGGAGACCACAGCACAGTGGTCCCCAAACTGTGACCCTCCAGATGTTGCAACACTACAACTCCCAGCATGCCCAGACAGCCAAAGGCTGTCTGGGCATGCTGGAAGTTGTAGTTTTGAAACTCCTAGAAGCAGCAGTGATGATCACTTTACAGCGATCTTTACTGCTGCCTCTGATGCTGCGGCTGCCTCCACTTGCCTACTGGTCCTTCCCTGCTCCACTCACTGGTCCCTAGTCCCGATCCCCGCATTGCTCCCCTGCTCCACTTGGCAGTCCCCGCAGCCCAAGGTACCCGCTACCATCTTCCCCCGCTCTTTCCAGGGGCGGGCAGAGCAGTGGATCTCAACTGTCACCCCCCGCCCCTGTCCTGCGATTCACCGGTCAGTCCTGATCGGCCAATCACAGGGGATAGGAGGAGATGGCACTCCTGCCACCTCGCTCCTATCCTTCAGGATGACCAGGGATGTCTCTGAAATCTCCGATCATCCCTATTTTCCGGGCTACTGGGTCAGCAGCACAAATTGCCGATTTGAATTGATTGAAGATTTGCCGCGATTGCCGACATGGGGGGGGGGGGGGTCTCAGCGGCGGGGACCAACATTCCCACGGGTGTACAGTTATGCACTTGGACCTTAAGTACCCTTCTTCCCCAAGAGGTTAATGGTGACCATTACTAAAAAAAATTGGTTGAAATCCTTTTTGTTCTGACAAGTACTTAAACTGGCTTAAAGAGTCCCCCTTAAAATAGTCCCTCCATCAGACATGTCTAAAGCTGCTGACTCCTCTATTAACTCTTTGTATCCTCTTTCTATTACCTATAGATTGTGAACTCCTATGGACATTGTGGAAATTTCCCAAGCTGTTTTATAGTAGACTGTCTTTGCTGCCCCTAGTAACCAACTAGAGCTTAGCTAAAAGGTTTCATATTTCTTGGATAAAATGAAAGCTGAATTCTGATTGGTTGCAATGGGCAACAAAAAGAGAATCGTAGGGCCCATGTTCGCTCAGTACTTTCCGAATTAGAATTTCCAACATTTCACGTTGCTTGACATCGGTATTTATTTTGTGAGGAATTTTACTTTATGACATAAGCATTAGAAATCAAAGTTCCATTGACTGATGGACTTTTCCAAGCAGATCCTGATGGAAGATGGAAGAATTAAAGGGGTATTCCAGGCAAAACCTTTATATATATATATATATATATATATATATATATATATATATATATATATATATATATATATCAACTGGCTCCGGAAGGTTAAACAGATTTGTAAATGACTTCTATTAAAAAATCTTAATCCTTCCAATAGTTATTAGCTTCTGAAGTTTTCTGTCTAATTGCTTAATGATGATGTCACGTCCCGGGAGCTGTGCATGATGGGTAATATCCCCATAGGAACTGCACAGCTCCCGGGACGTGAGTCATCAGAGAGCAGTTAGACAGAAAACAACAACTCAACTTCAGAAGCTAATAACTATTGGAAGGATTAAGATTTTTTAATAGAAGTAATTTACAAATCTGTTTAACTTTCCGGAGCCAGTTGATATATAAGAAAAAGTTTTGGCCTGGAATACCCCTTTAGTATATTCATTCTTTTGCTGGAATCCGGATGTTTTTAATATGAAAAATAAAAGTAGAGAATTAGTCATTCACAATATAAATTTCACTCAAAAGTCAAATAGAAATTTCATGGTGATTTAGAAACATTACTGTCCATGCTGAAACATTCTTACTGTTCCTAGTTTAGTAACTTTTTTTATGCTCCTGATTTTTATGTCGTTCTCAGCATTTATTCCCATCTTTTGCTAAGCTGAGATGTCAAAGGATTAAACGTTTTTCACAATATACCTGCTAATAATCATATAGCGCCAGCTGTCAGACAGCTATTATTTTTGTGAAGAAAAGTTAAGCTGACACGTGATCAGTTTATAGGACCGAAGAATAGAAGGTGCTATGTGAATGAGGAAGTCTTAAATTGTAGGCTCAGACCACAGAAATATGTCACCACTCATTTTGTGTCTTTGTAGAGACACTTTTATTAAGACGCACATCCCCAAGTATTGAGTTTAGTAATGTGATTGCCACTATTAGGTTTATTGTACAGTATCATCGATGAGGTGATACCAGAGAGTCATCCCAGAAACATCATTGTAAAGCATGCTCCGGGCAACCACCGATGGCGCCGGGCACTTATATAATTCATGATTGGTAGAGATGATGTAGTGTTTGTTTTTGCAAGCAGCTTGTAAGTGCACAGAAACCTGTTCCACCATAGTGCGTCCATCATGATGTAGTGCCTTTGTGTACTCTCTTCTACACAGACGTCTATTTATGGTCATTACTGCAGCTAAATTTCAATATATAGAACTCATCATCATTAGACAGATTCATTAAATGCTTAAACTGTTACTTCAGACTCTGGTTAAGTCATTATTAAGTAATCATATTTATCTCTGTCAGTCTCTCATACAGTGAGGACCTTTGTACCAAATGAACTCACTTAATGGAATTAGATGCATTTTTACAGCCTCCTGGCTGGGCTCATTTTGCATTTATTCACAAGCACACAATGAAATCTGTCTTAAGAAAGACACAAAATCTATCTTTAACAAATTAGTTTAGGCTGCAGTTATTACTTTAAAGGGGTACTCCGGTGGAAAACTTTTTTTTTTTTTTTTAAATCAATTGGTGCCGGAAAGTTAAACAGATTTGTAGTTATATAACAAGGATTGTCAGCTCACCCGATCCTCTGCACGGCAAGAAGACCTCCAATTCAGGAAGAAAAGTGCAGGAGCCAGCAGTATAACAAACTTCACCTTTATTCGTAATCCATATAAAACTTCGACATGGCATCTCAAAATACCAACAATAAAACCTCCTGGATAAGCACATGATGCGTTTCAGGTCATGTGACCTTTCATCAGATGCATGATGTATAAAGATTTGTAGTTACTTCTATAAAAAAAATCTTAATTATAAGAGTACTTATCAGCTGTTGCAACACAGAAAGTTCATTTCTCTTTGAATTTCTTTTCTGTCTTACCACAGTGCTCTCTGCTGCCACCTCTGTCCATATCAGGAACTGTCCAGAGCAGAAGCAAATCCCCATAGCATAAAGTAAAATACGAAATGGCTCATTAATTACTGTATGCTAATATAAGGCCAAGCTAGCAAACCCAACACCTATACCCAAGGTGTAAAAATAAAAAGAAACAAGAATAAGTTGTTAGTGCTTAACATCTAAAGATATCTGGTGTAATAGATAACCAATATAGAAAATACCAGTAACTGGCTAACCGTTGATTATAACTTCTATGTAAAGTCCACTAAAAGTGACTACATATTTATCAATATCCTGATATTTAATACTGTTCTACCAACTGAATCCGTGAATACAATATGTTCATGAAGTAAAATATCCACAGAGAGCCATATCTTAGTGCACAATTGTATCAAGTAGAAGTTGTTACACACCTAGTAGCGCTCACTGAGATGTCTGTCAGGTGACACAATACCTCTACCTAAGGGTACCTCTCATCAAAAAAACTTTTGATATATTATAGATTAATGTATGCAGAATAACTTTACAATTGCATGTTATTAAAAAATATGCTGCTTTCTATTTAATTTTCCACTTTGAAGAAATGACCACTAGGGGTCTCCCTACCAATCCTGGCAGCAAGCATTTCAGACTCATGCTGGAGTCCTAAACACTACGAGCTGCCAGTCTGCTTTGTCACAAAGGAGAACACTCAGAGCTGCCAGCCTGCTTTGTCCACAGCCTGTTTGGCTGTGAACAAAGCAGGCTGGCAGCTCTGAGTGTTTAGGACTTCAGCATGAGTCAGAAATGCTTGCTGACAGGACTGATCAGGAAAAATACAATAGAAAGAAGCATATTTTTCATTAACATGCTATTGGAAAGTTATTCAACATTCATTAATCTAAAATATATCAAAAGTTTATTTGATGAGAGGTACCCTTTAAGGACGGCTTCATAACTCCTTTACAATAATAAATGGAATAGAGACAGATTTCTGGAAGTTGTCTAAGAAGGATGCCTGTTCCTCAGCAATGTACGTTCAAAAAGCATATAGATGTCCAAAAAAGCAGAATGCTGTGCTAAGAAATGCACAGTAAAATTGCCTCAATATATGAATGGAAATATATCTTATTTTTGCACTTGTAACATCTGGAGTGTTGTACATTAGATGTAACATAATACATCAGACAAATTCCATACTATGTGAAACTGACCGGAAAGATTTTTTTTGTCAGGTGTTGCCCTAGTCAGCTTCATGCTGGCAATATGAACTCTACTAAGCCTGTATACAATTATATGGGAATGAGAATGAAGGTCAGCTTGTGTATCCTTACAGTGCTGAACTGAGCACCAGCCATTGTCCAAAGAGAAGGAGAACCCTCTGGAAATAGAACTCACGGCTGGATAAGATTTCCTGGTGTATATTTCAATTAGTGTTTTCATTCATTTCTTTGCCTTTCACACATTTTATGATTAAAAGAAAACAAGTGACATTCCACTTTTTCAATGATCCTCCGCGCCATGAAACTCAGCCCAAAGCCATTTAATGGATATACAGATGACAGCCTTAAAATCACAGTCTTCTGTACCAGAAGGAAACATTGTAACTTGCCAGGTAAGAAGGTTATAAAACTGTCATTTCTTAAAAGGTCAATGTCAATGTAAGTGACATTGACTTGATTTAAGTGCATTTCTCTTCACCACATTCAATTAGAATCATTTACAGAAGGACATGACACCTGTGAGAAATAAACAGCAAAAATTACACTTTATTGTGGGGACAGTTGTTTCAAAAATGGTCAATAGTTTATAGGTCTCTCTAGACATTTTATTTCCTAGCCAAATTATAGGGGATAAGATGTCTGATCATGGGGGTCCAGCCACTGGGACCCCCGCGATCTCCAGCCTGGCACCACAGCATTTTGAACATTTATGTCTATGGGAGGGGGCGTGACGGCACTGGTCGAGCAACCATGGCCGCCCGAAACCGGCATGCTCAACATAAATGTTCAGAACGCCAGGGTGCCAGGCCAGAGATCGCGGGTGGTCCCAGTGGCTTGACCTCTGCACTGAGATAGGGGCAATGGGGGAGATGGGGCAAAGTACCCCTTTACGATGGGCTTGCTTTACAAGAATGCTATGGCTACTAAAATACTTAGGCTCTGACTTACAACACACTACTTCATAACTTTGATGTGACTAAGAGGAACTTAGCTCCCTGACCTGAGGAAGAGGGGTGCAGACCCCCTCGAAACGTGTTGTCAACCACTATATACTGCAATAAAAGAATGCTGTTCATCTACATCTGGAGTTATCTGCCATCATTTCACTCCACCTCCTGAACCAGTAAGCACCGAAAAAGTGTAATTTTTTTCTACAAGGATCTCTACCTATCAAGACCGTCCCATGACGCTGGGTACGGGCTGCTGCTGCTTCTTCTCCCTCTGCTTTAAGGCCAAATCCGGTGTTGTGCCCGGAGCACAACACATCCAGGTGAGCAGTTATATTTTACACACCTATATACACTGCCGCCACGAGGTAAAGGCACAGGGTGTGCCGGTGCTTGTCACAATTATCTCTCCAAATATAGTTACTAAGAGGAACTTGTCCCATTGGAAATGCTGTCACATCTGCAGGCATCATAATATAGAGCAGGGGGAGCTTGTCAACTTGGTATGTAGTTTTGAAGGAAAAGTTCCCAGATAAATTAACTATTTTTTCATTTTGGGCTAAATAATCATGTGGGTGGTCATGCTCAGTGATTGGCAACTTTCTTTATATGCACATTTATACATAGATAGCCATCAATTACGGAATAGGATTACCCACTTGACTAGCCAAGGATGAGCAAATATAATTATGTAAATAAGTGGCAAGTTATCCTGAACTTTCTGACAAATCTATATCAGTCTGCTCAGTTCTCCCTGTTCTATAAAATGGTGCCTACAGATTAGACTGCATTTTTATGTGACAGGTTCCCTTTAATAAACTGATAATAGGAGGGAAATAAAAGGTTTGGGCTATACATAAAAGCTTTGTAGTTTGACAGCTGGAAGAAAAATGTGCACAGGTGCTTGGATGTGTGACTGAAGTAGATCATAAAACTCCAACTCACCGCAGCAGTAGTTCAAGTACTAAGGCATACCTTCAGATTTGGGAACTTCAGCTTGTGAACCAAGAAATTTGTGTTTATTTCTTACATGTAAATGAGCAGCAAGTGCCCACTGTGTAGGCCTATCATCTCAAGTGCCCAGCATTTCCATCCCTCATCACTCCAGGACTCCTCCTCCTGCATTTGATTGACATCCTATGTGCTGTAGAGTTGGAAATGCTGGGCAGAGGAGGCAATTGGCCACACCCTGTGGGCACTTGACACTATGTCGATCACTGATAGTTCCTTCCAGTGGACTCTTTTCTATGTCTAGCTCTAATGCCCACAGGGCCTCAACTTGATAGTGTCTCAGACACAGCCGAGAAATAGTAATTTTAAAGCAAATAATTTTTAAAGCAATAAAAGCAATGGTTGCCCTCACATTTTGTTAAGGTACAGAAGAAGTTAAGGTTAAATGTGTGTTGTCATGTTCTACTTTTTCCTTTTGTTCAACAACATACAGGTGCAGGTGCTCCAGGGCCAGAGGGACAAAAGTTATTCTCTTTTAATTAGTTAGGTAATAACTCATGTGCATGAGAATGTTTCTACCAATGTAAATGTGGACCATATCCAAGTTTGACATAAGGATTAATTTAAGATATTTGGTTCATAGCTACATAACACTGTTTTCCCAATATGGTTTGAGGTATTCTCTTTGTTCATCGTCGCATCCATAATTTGCATTTGCTGTGCATGCATGCACTTGTTGGTGTCTTCTCCCACTTGAAATGCTTGCCAATGCCTTAGCAGTAGCAGTAAAACATGAACGTTCTCATACTTTTTTCTTGGATTGCCCCAGATCACACATCTCAGCATCAAAATGTAATTTCACTCCCTGTCTTGCCTTAGGGTCAAAGAGCATGAGATAAAATTTGTGGCATCGGAGTCCTTGCAAATTGCTTTTTATCACCTTGGCACCCTCTAGTCTAGCCAAGTTTGTAGATGTGTTGTCTTTTTCACGTTTAATTGCACCATAGAGAAAAAGTGTATTGCCTTATAAAAAAGTAAACGTGTCTAGAGAACATGCCCATTATTAGTACTTGCTGAAAATAGAAATAATTGCTCAAGAAAACTTGGTTACCAACCAAAGAAAATACAACAAGGGTAACTGGCAAGAAGCAAAATAAAATGTAACTCGTAGTTAAGTGGGCAAATGACACAATGTAGGAGGAAATTGGGTCAGAATTGAGCATTAACTAACTGTAGCTGCCCGTCCAGCCAGGTTTTTATCCTTTTACCCTTTTTATTGTCCTTTGTCCTTATCTGTCCTTGCCCTTTCTTGGTTTTGCTCTTCCCCTCTTCTTTGATTCTTTTTTTTTATCTTCTCCTCCTTTCATCCACACCAGTTTCCCTGCTCACACGACTACTACTCCACTGACAACGCCCTGTGTGGTTTTCTTGAATGGGAATAGCTTACATGATAATTGTACGCAGTCTGTCCTCCTTTCTACACTTAAACAACGGCATCTTCACATAGCGTTTCCACAGGAAAGACACCCCATAGAGTTTTATCAGTTCAGAGTATCTAACAGGTAGCTCCCTTCTGCCTACTAAAGCTTCAGGCCTGAACCCAAGTCCAGGGTAACCAGTATCCTCATCTCAGGATCATTGCCAAACCCAGGTCAGCCCCACGCAAGTCACAATATATTGGAGCACAGGGGGCATGCTGATCCTGGGGGGAAATTTCAATGTCCCATTATACCCACAAGTAGACACTTCGAAGGGTAGCTCTCTCCTTAGTCATTCCTTATTAAGGCATTTGGGGTTGCTTCTTCATGGTCACCAACTCATAGATATGTGGTGCTTGTTGCATCTTGCAGATTGAGACTTCTCTTTCTATTCCCCAGTGCAGGACTTTTACTTCAGATTGGATCTGTTTATCAGGAATAGAAATTTGTCACTCTTACATTTAACAAAAAACACAAATAGCCAGCACAACTACATGATATACGAGTGCATGCTGCTGTGGCAAATGCAAAGTATACAAACACAAAAATTGCAGCGGCACATTTTATCAAAATTTTTATATTTGTTTTATAGGCTCTCAGCGCACTTTTTGATCAAAACATGTCCCCCATCCGCCACGTGGAGAGCCTATAAAAAAATATAAAAATTTTGATAAAATGTGCCGCTGCAATTTTTGTGTTTGTATACTTTGCATTTGTCACAGCAGCATGCACTCGTATATCATGTAGTTGTGCTGGCTGTTTGTGTTTTTTGTTGTATGCTGCTTTGAGGGAATGGCACCCTCTCCAGCCATGCACCCCTCCCCCTTTTCCCAGGAGGGAGTTTAAATGTTCAAATTGATGGTTGATCTAGCATGTCACCCAGTCAAGAGGCTATATGCACAGCAGAGGTGAGAGTTGTGAGTATTAGACTCATAATGTATGTTAGGGAACATCCGAAAATGGCCGCCTCCACGTGGCGGATGGGGGACACGGTTTGATGAAAAAGTGCGCTGAGAGCCTATAAAAAAATATAAACATTTTGATAAAATGTGCCGCTGCAATTTTTGTGTTTGTTCACTCTTACATTTGACATCTATTAACAAAACAATATACTCAGACATGCATAAAAGGGATTATCCAGGATTAGAAAAACAGAACTGAGTTCTTTAAAAACAGTGACACTCCTGTTTTCAGGTTGTAAGAGGTATTGCAACTTGGTTCCTTTCACTTTAATGGATCAGAGCTGCAATATCACTCACAACCTGATGACAGGGGTGACACTGTTTTTGGAAGAAATCAACTGTATTTTTCTGATCTTGAATAACTCTTATAACTCTTTTGGTTGATGCCTTTTCTGCCCCTTTCCCTCCCCAGCATCACTAAAATGTAATGTTTCCCTGTCTTTCAAGATCTTAAACAAATGTTGGAGGAATACTTTACTCTGAATGTCACGGATAGTGTTGAGCGGCATAGGCCATATTCGAATTCGCGAATATTCGCAAATATATGGACGAATATTCGTCATATTCGCGAATATTCGCATATTCGTAATATTCTCGTTTTATTTTCGCATATGCGAATATTCGCGTGTGCGAAAATTACCATATGCGAAAATTCACATATGCAAAAATTAGCATAAATGAAAATTCGCATATGTGAAAATTAGCATATTCAAAGTTTCGCATATGCGAACATTCGCACACCGGTCTCACACAGTAGTATTAGAGCCTTCTTACACCACATAAGCTGGAAGCAGAGAGGGATGATCACTGTGATGTGTACTGTGAAAAAAACAAAAAACAAAAAAAAAACGAATATTCGTAATTACGAATATATAGCGCTATATTCGCGAATATTCGCGAATTCGCGAATATGCGATATTCGCGAATAAAATTCGAATTGCGAATATTCGCGAGCAACACTAGTCACGGATGACATGTCCCCGTGTACCTTGTGAAAGGCTCCTAAATGTCTAGCAAGGGAGGTATTCGTGAAGTAAGGGGCTCACCTAAGAAGTAAAGAGAGTTCAAGCTAACCCAACTGATGGAATTGGATTTACAATTGAGCCATTCTCCTGCAACAAGTCAAATTGAGCAGATAAACAGGGAGTGAAGTTCACAGTTTTGTGCTTCTTCGGCTCTATCTGATCATCAGTGGAGGTCTCAATACTCGACTGATCAAATTCTTTTAAATGTCCATGTTACATAAATGTTTTAAGTGATGGTAACACTTTAATGTATATAAACCTTTTTATAGGTTTAATGCAGAAAAATTATTTGCTTAATTTTTATTTATGACATTTATCATTTACCATAAACTATATGTTTATTGATAAACGGGCTGCATGGTGGCCTTACAGCACTTGAGTCTTGGATTCATATTCCACTCTGCACAACATCTGGAAGAAGTGTTCTCCCCATGTATTTGTGGGTTTCCTCTGGGATCTCCGGTTAAAGGAGAGACTGAAATATATAAAGACGTCCACCAAGCACTGCGAGCATGCACAGAGGGCACCATTGGCCTACCCATACTTATCAGGTGCTAACATGAGCCTTGGAGTCCCAAATTGTTCATTTGCTTCCCTCAGTTACTGGCACACATGCACATACATAAAGTAAAAAGGAACAGACTGGAATCTTAGGTAGGGCTTGGGTCACATGTTCCTTATGTTGCTGCGTATTTGCTGCTGCATGTTTTACTACCCATTGAAGTCATGGGAAGCAAAATCAGCTGCAGAAAATATGCAGCAAAATACAGAATGTGTTACCCTACTCTAAATCAACTCAAAAAGTGGTCCTCATGTGATTGTACGATATAACTGTTATTACTATGGAAACAAATGTCACCTTAGTGGCCAGAGACTACTGCAGTTACTCTGAATGACACATAGGTACATAGTTTTCTAGACAGTAACAAGTGCCAGAGGATTGAAGGGGTATTCCAGGATTTTTTTTTATTTATTTGACTATGTTAAAGGGGCTGTAAAGTTAGTTTTAGTATATAATATAGTGTCTATACCTGTGTTTCATGGTGGTCTCGCTATTCTTATGTGATCTTTCCTCTGGATGTTCATTTTTAACAGCAAACAAAATGACTCCTGTCTCTTCCCAAGATGCATTGCGGGTGAGACACTATCTCACTGACACTATCTCAGTAGGTGATGACAGAGAGCCTGTTCTGCTTCAATAGATGGAGCGACCACAGGGAATTTGCAACAGCTGGAGTCACCCTGGTTAGAAAGTAGTGGTCTTTTGCATGGAATTGAGCTCGTTTGTGGTTCAATTGGGGGGGTAGCTGATGTGTGGGAAGGAGAAAAGTGGAATTATGGAAAACTCCAATAGGAAAGAGCCAGTTCACAAAAAGATAGCCATAGCTTTATGGTAATCTCCCAACATAGCTATTTAACCCAAAGATCCTTCAGAAGCATGTCCATTACTGTCTGGCAGGTAAGTGCTAAAATCACCTTATGGTGGATAACCCCTTTAAGGAAAATTGTCTAGTATATTGGATAGGCTCCTGTTTTACTATTTATGTACCTGTAATCCATTTTTGAGTGTTTGTGTGTAAACAATGTTCCTAGCTACTGTAAGTCTCCTTTATGCTGTGGATGGCACTTGATACCCGTAACAAACAATATTCCTGAATATTATTTTTTTAAATTTTATTATTTTATTTTATTTTAAGTTAAAGACCTTCAATCACTACATCCTGTGTCTCAATCTGTGTTAGCGTGTAACACATTGTTATGAAAATATTGAGTTCAATCCTGTCTAATTTAATGTCCTGTCCAGACTTTTCCTTAAGTTTAAATGGGTACTTTGCATATAATACAGCAGGTAAAATAAATATGATTTGTCATTTACTCCTTTTAAAAAAAAAAGGCCTTTTTATGAAACTTTCATTGCCTCATAAATCTGGCCACTAGGGGTCTCCCTTCTGGTCCAGATTGCATTCTGTCTGCTCAAAAGCACAGATTTCGTCTCCTGGCAGGAGACCAAACTCAGGCAGTGCATTCTGGTCATAGGCAGTGAATAGCACTTGCTCTCTGCCTGTGTATGAGACAGGGAGACCGAGTGCTATTCACTGACTATAGCCAGTCTGCACTTCCTGAGTTTGATCTCCTGCCAGTCCAGCAGGAAACCAAAGTCTGTGTTTTTGAGCAGACTGAATGTGGTCTGGACCAGAAGGGAGACCCCTAGTGGCCATGAAAGAGACATAAAAATGTTTTTTTTTACAGGGAGTAAATTACAAATCTTATTTATTTTACTTGCTTTATCATATGCAAAGAAAATTATTTTAATGACAGTAGCCATTTACGGATTTGCCTCTCTGAATGGCTGTATAACCTAGTAAACCCAAGGCTCCTTTATTACATAAGAAAACACTTGTGTTGTAAATGCACAGCTCCCTTTACAGATTTTTACTTTCGGTAAGATGATTTTGGTTACATTTGCTATTGTTTTAAAATACGCTAACGCTAAATTACAACACCATTGTTGAAGAAAAACCTGCAAACATAGACCACCTTCAGTGCTGCTCTAGAAAGTGTTCTACAAAGTGAGAAATGGTGTTTCTAGTGTCATTTTGTTAGTTTTTCTAAACTTGCACATTATTTATCGCACATATGAAAAATTATGCGCGTGTCTGTCAAAAAACCTGCAACAAAAGTGACTTAAAAAGGACATAAAAGACTACTTAGTGATAAATCTCCCTTATATACTTTGGTACTATTTCTATTGAGAATCGTATCCCATCAGTATAATCAATAATCATGATAAATTATTATTTAATTCCTATTTAATTCTCAGTCATTCACAAGTGTGTCCTCTCATTTTCTCTACTGGCATTATCCCAAGGCATCTTGTCAACCCCAGTTAAAGAACCAATGCGCCTGAAGAAAACTATGTGGATGTTTAGGTCTGAGACATGTAGTTGTATGCACAGACTTGTCTTAGTTTAACTGCTAATAAAAATATTGAAATGAAGAATCTGTTGAAGTACCAGGTATAATGTTTAGTATTTCAGTCGATGATTTTCATGCTATGTTGCCATATACTGTAGTCTTAAAAACAAATAAGAATCTACCATAAAGTTTTCTAATTTCATTTGTTTGGGGAACGTGTTGTGCATTCCTGCAAAGGGATTGTCCCATCACAGACAACCACTTTAGGTTTGGTGCTGCCACAGTGACCAGCTGATCGACCCAGGCCTGTGCTCAGCACTCCCAGCAAACAGATGACTTTAGCTGCTAGCTAAATATATATATATATATATATATATATATATATATATATATATATATATCATAGGGCACATAGAAATGTTCTAAACTGGATTACCTTTTAGCATACAATATATCGGCCTAATTGAAACATTTCTCATAAACAAAATTATTAAAGAGGTACTCTGGCGCTAAGAAATCTTATCCCCTATCCAAAGGATAGGGGATAAGATGCCTGATCGCGGGGGTCCTGCCGCTGGGGACCCCCGTGATCTTCCACGCCACACCCCTAGGAATCAGCCCCCGGAGCATGCTCGCTCCGGGTCTGATTACTGGCGATCACGGGGACGGAGCATAGTGATGTCATGGCTCCGCCCCCTCAATGAAAGCCTATAGTGAGCCCCTCCCATAGGCTTGCATTGAGGGGGCAGAGCGTGCCGTCACACAGGGGCGGAGCCGTGACTTTACTATGCTCCGTCCCCATGATCGTGAGTAATCCGACCCGGAGCGAGCTCGATCTGGGGGCTTTTTCTAATGGGGTGTGGCATGGAAGATCACGGGGGTCCCCAGCGGCGGGACCCCCTGCGATCAGGCATCTTATCCCCTATCCATATATGAATTATAAAATAAATATATATGAATTATAAAATAAAACATATTTCTTTGTGTAGAATTTATACTATTGTGCATTAAAAGAAATCTATCATCAGTGTCACCTGTACTAACCTGTGGGTACAGAAAGGTAGTGCTGATGGCACTGATGACAACCATACCTGGTCCCATTCCATGCTCCGGTTCTTCCGCTATCTTTCTATGTTGTTTTCATACCTTGCTGACTTGGGGCATGAGCGAAGCTTCCTGATGTCACAGCTGCAGCTTCTTTTCTGGGTCCTGCTGCTATCAAACAGCTCTGCCCATGCTCCAAATCTGCCCCAGAACGAAAACAACGGAGGAAGATAGCGGGAGAATTGGAGCACAGAACGGGACCAGGTAAGTATGGTTGTCATCAGTGTCACCTGCACTACCTGTACTGACAGGTTAGTTTAGTTTACACTGATGACAGATTTCCTTTAAAACAAATGACACACCTCACCCAGAAATATCAGACCCTTGATTTTCCTAATCACTCACTTTTCATTGATGATTAGAAATTTCAAGGGTCCCCCACCCATGGGACAATTTCACAGGTAATATATCATGGTGGCAACAGGCAAACTAAGGACCCACTGGCTAGTTAACTTTTTGTAGGGCTAGTCTAGGAAGTGCAGTCTTTCTGTTCTGCTCATTCGCTGACTCATCTCTTGCACCAGACACAAATGAGTAGGGTACAGATATCGCAGTTAGGAGTTAAACCAGATACATGTCAAGAGAATACCCTAGAAGATCACAGGAACCTAAATAGCCTATTGTCCAGGCGAGAATGCAGAGCTCCTGTGCTATATAGAAGAATAGGAGGGGTGATCAGGTCATTTAATCTATCAATGAAAGAAGACAAACATGTAAGGACAGTGAGAAATATAAACTCCAGGCAGATTTTTTCCTATTTTAACAAAATTTGGATTTATACAAGTAAGATTCCTATGTAATAGATTTTTAAATTTGAAAGTTTGAAAAGTAAAAGGAATTAAAACTGCTCTGAACAGCCCCTCGATGTGTTTTTCAGGTAACATCTCTTCATGAAAATCCAATCTGTCGACCTTATAAAGTACCCTTAAATGTATGCTAATACACTACAAACTAGTCATTTTTACTTAGGGCTAAATACTATTTGGTGGAATGTTTAAATTTGCAGATGCCTCTTGGAACATAGTCAAATGATCATAGCAACCAAAATCTATAGAAACAGGACAAATAAAGGGTTTTTCTGGTTTGGCATTCACATCTTCTTTTTTGGCAGTTTCGATTAGATTTTACGTTGTGACTTATACACAATGCAGTTAGTGTTTCACTGTATGGGTGCACAGGAAAAAACATGTACACAGTAAGGAAAAGCAAGGAAAAATGTGGTGTCAGGCAGTAAAAATGAATATTGATAAGTGATCTATGATCTAGGTTGTTTGAGTCAGAAGATTTTCCATAGTGCTGAGCTTCTCACTGTGCCTAAAGTATATAGTACATGCACAATGTGTTAAATTTACTTGACCAGAGGCCTTCTATGCAGCTGGTGTGGTCGCTGAACCACAGACAAATGTGAGCAGCTATACTGCTGTCTTTGGAGGTTATGGCCACATAGTCCTTCTATCTCCACCTAAACTTTAATGGGTGTTGATTATACCATTAAGGATTAAATATTTTTTGACCTTAAAGGAAAATTGTCGTCAGTGTCACCCGCACTAACCTTTTGTACAGGTTTGTTGTGCAGATGACAGCAATTAAAATAATACTTACTACGAGTGGGTCCATTGCTCTGTTGTAACACTATTCTTCTTTTTCTGTAAAATAGCAACCTGGGGCATGGTCGGGTTCTGAAGTCTTCCTCGGGCACGCTAATGTAACTGCTGCAGGTTAAGCACTCTACACAGCTCATAAATATGCCTAAATATGCATATCCTTCTGCCTCCTCACTGTGTTTTAGGTACTACTGTGCATGTGCCGCTTCCTGGGTACACCTAGATGGCTGTGAAGCCTCAAAACACAAGTATAAATATGCCTGAGAGCTCTAAAGCCCTGTATAAGACTGCTAGAGTCAACTTGGTACGCATTCAAGCTGTTTTAAAGTGGCTTTAAGGCTAAGTTAATGTCAAAGTTGCGGCAACATGTGGTAATCCATAACAGATGGCAGTGTTTCCAAGTTTTCCAAAAGTTCTCAATTTTGGGGAGTAATATCAGATGCCATGGATTTTTCCCAGCATTGCAACAGGGTTGGGCTCCCAACCTAGTTAGGAAGAAATTGCTTTTTTAATTAATAGCTGAAAAAAATATCTATTTTTTTGGGAGGGGTGATCATGGTTGGTCTATGTGCGTACATGGCTGGTAGTAGCAGCAGCAAACTTGATGGACTGGTGTAGTTGTAGCCAGATGGAGGTGTCTCTACTACAGGCTGGAGGTGTCTCTACTTGTTGCAGTGGAGCCTCACTCTGCAAGATGTTGACCCAGTGGGCTCTAAAAGACATGTATTGGCCCTGGCCATAGCTACTACTTTAAATATCTACTGTGGCATGCACTGTGTTGCACACCAACAATTGCATTGAGCGGCCTACACTCTCTGCAACATCACTGTGCAAAGCAACTCCTCTCAGCATAAGCTTCAGATTTTTCATGAAGGGCTCCTTGCTTCCCCTCAGCATATCCATCATGATGACTTATAGTACTTTTACCATGCCTATCACCACCAGTCCCACTAGTGCTATGCTCAGCCATAGCTTCCACCTCCACTTCCTCTACAAAACACTCCAAAGGCTGACTGTTCTCACAGAGCTCCTCCTCGTGGCTAATGCTATCCTTCCACTTAGCATTAGGGGAGGAAGCAAAGACAGAGATGATGGGACAGACCGTCTAGAATGGACATTCCCACCACACCATGTTACTGTAGTTGATGAGGAATCCACTGACACCTGGCTCAACGTCATATCATCAGACTCTTCCTATCACTAATTCTTTGGATTAATGGGTACACTGAGGACTGAGAAAATATAGTTTTTTTTTTGTTAGACTCTTCCTGAGAAAAGCGAGAACAAGTCAATCAGCCCACAGTCCACATTGTCCTCTACTACTACACAACCCCTGGAAGACAGAGACAGCTTTTCCTTGTTGTTTCTGTTACTACCATCAGGCACTGGGTTGCTGCTGCTACCTGTACTGGGCCTGGACAAATGGGTGGTACCCACAGAGCTCCTACTGCCACAACACGCTTACCGGACATTGCAGGGATACTCTTCAAGATACAAAAACAAGATAGTATTATTGCGATTAGAAAGACTGCAATATCGTCTAGGTTTGCGGATTCAATGCGTTTCTTGCTGTCGAAGTCATCAGGAATCTTTTTTGGTACAGCATAGTAATAACTCAGTCTGTCATTTCGGCTTGAATAGGTCGCCTGTATACAGCTCTGATGGCGGCCGCCATCAGATTACTATGCTGTACCAAAAAAGATTCCTGATGACTTCGACAGCAAGAAACGCGTTGAATCCGCAAACTTAGACGATACTGCAGTCTTTCTAATCGCAATAATACTATCTTGTTTCCATCTAAAACAAATCAAGCACCTCAATCCAACCTGAGCACATACGTCATGTGAAGGATCCTGCACGATATGGTATCCTGACTCACAGAATCTGACCTACCGAGAGGACTGCCATCCATCCGGAGGAACATGTGAAGCAAGTTCGGGATTGCAGGTTTTTCCTTTTTGTTTTTCTCTTCTCCCAGTGATGTTCATTTAAGTATAGCGAACTTTGAATCCTGTTCACACATAGGACTCATTGATGCAATAACAGCGAGGGGAATTGGACTGCTAGACGGGACCGTTTAAGTCCAGATTGAACAGGATACATATTACAAGTACCCCGCTGTATGACTAATGCTTAATGCTTAAGACTAATATGAACAGAGACCAGCACAAACACGAAAGATAATATTGCTGGAATAGACTGGTGTGAACACAGGTTTATTTTTTTACATTTTAAGAAGAGTATACAAATGTGACTCAGATGATTATGTGGAGGAGGTGCTATATGTGAACCATATTTACAGCTGATGGCTGCTGGAACTACCATAATCTTTTTTACACACCTTCTATCTATATGAAGGGATTTTTTGTAATGGATTTTTGTACAATTATCTTTTTCACTATTTAACCCCTTAAGGACCAGGGGTTTTTCCGTTTTTGCATTTTCGTTTTTTGCTCCTTGCCTTTAAAAAAATCATAACTCTTTCAATTTTGCACCTGAAAATCCATATGATGGCTTATTTTTTGTGCCACCAATTCTACTTTGTAATGACGTCAGTCATTTTGCCCAAAAATCTACGGTGAAACGGAAAAAAAAATCATTGTGTGACAAATTTTTTTTTAAAAACGCTGTTTTGTTAATTTTGGGGGCTTCCGTTTCTACGTAGTACATTTTTCGGTAAAAATGACACCTGATATGTATTCTGTAGGTCCATACGATTAAAATGATACCCTACTTATATAGGTTTGATTTTGTCGGACTTCTGGAAAAAATCATAACTACATGCAGGAAAATTAATACGTTTAAAATTATCATCTTCTGACCCCTATAACTTTTTTATTTTTCCGTGTATGGGGCGGTATGAGGGCTCTTTTTTTGCACCGTGATCTGAAGTTTTTTAACGGTACAATTTTTGCATTGATAGGACTTATTGACTTTTTATTCATTTTTAAATGATTTAAAAAGTTACCAAAAATGCACTATTTTGTACTTAGGAATTTTTTTGCGCGTACGCCATTGACCGAACGGTTTAATTAATGACATATTTTTAGAATTCAGACATTTCCACACGCGGTGATACCATATATGTTTATTTTTATTTTTATTTACACTGTTTATTTTTTTTATTGGAAAAGGGGGTGATTCAAACTTTTAATAGGGGAGGAGTTAAATGATCTTTATTCACTTTTTTTTCACTTTTTTTTGCAGTGTTATAGGTCCCATAGGGACCTATAACACTGCACACACTGATCTTCATCATTGATCACTGGTTTCTCATAGGAAACCAGTGATCGACGATTCTGCCGCATGACTGCTCATGCCTGGATCTCAGGCACTGAGCAGTCATTCGGCGATCGGACAGCAAGGAGGCAGGTAGGGGCCCTCCCGCTGTCCTGTCAGCTGTTCGGGATGCCGCGATTAGCCGCGGCTATCCCGAACAGCCCGACTGAGCTAGCTGGCAACTTTCACTTTCGCTTTTAGCCGCGCGGCTAAGCTCTGAGCGCGCCGTAAAGGGTTAATAGCGTGTGGCGCCGTGATCGGCACTGCGTGCTATTAGAGGCGGGTCCCGGCTTCACTATGACGCCGGGCCCGCCGTGATATGACGCAAGGTTACTGTGTAACCCCGCGTTATATCAGGAGAGCAGGACCAAGGACGTACCGGTACGTCCTTGGTCCTTAAGGGGTTAATAATTTATTCACTGTGGTGTACAATAAACAGTGAAACGAATGATACTTCACTCCTTCGTCAGTGCATTATAACTGAGTGAGGAAACTTGGAGAATTGTGTTATACACAGATCAGTGCAATATATATATATATATATATATATATATATATATGTAATACAGGAATATGGGTGCACTACTGTGGTAGATGTATACAATGACATTGGCTATCCCTCAACACTGATGTTAAAATTGAGACATTCGCCAGTGTATCCTTATATGAAGGACACACCAGAGCCCGCACACCAACGCCAAGGTTTCTCAAAATGGTGCGGGACCTACGCTAATCCTACCTGTGCTTGATAAGCAAAACAGGGGCCAGTGGGCAATTACGGCAGCATTCGGTCGACTCACAACTTCCTCCCAGATACCCTCCAGCGTGACTGAGCACACATGCAATGGGAGGAGGGAGGCAAGCTGCAAGCCCCCCTGAGTTGGCTAATATGGGTGCCTGGCCTCATAGGTGCTACCTTAATGCTGCCTTGAAGATATTCAAGGCGCATTAATTTTGGAGTTTACACACCTCCAAGTATAAAATTTAAACAAACAACAAAAAACGTGGTCTCAAATGGCTGGAGGTGCTCAACCCCAAATGCGGTTGTGCATTTATACTGGGGGAGCAGATCCTGCCCTTGTAGTCCGTTGCTAAGGGCGATCCCCAGCATAAAAATGCATACAAGGGAGGATGCCTGTAGCGGACTACAAGTGCCACAAAAGAATCCTACACCAGATAAATGGTGTGGATGTGTAACAATTAGAATACAATACAGGAATATGGGTGCACTACTGTGGTAGATGTATACAATGACATTGGCTATCCCTCAACACTGATGTTAAAATTGAGACATTAGCCAGTGTATCCTTATATGAAGGACACACCAGAGCCCGCACACCAACGCCAAGGTTTCTCAAAATGGTGCGGGACCTACGCTAATCCTACCTGTGCTTAATAAGCAAAACAGGGGCCAGTGGGCAAGTACGGCAGCATTCGGTCGATCGCCCTTAGCAATGGACTACAAGGGCAGGATCTGCTCCCCCAGTATAAATGCACAACCGCATCTGGGGTTTAGCACCTCCAGCCATTTGAGACCACGTTTTTTGTTGTTTGTTAAAATTTTTTACTTGGAGGTGTGTAAACTCCAAAATTAATGCGCCTTGAATATCTTCAAGGCAGCATTAAGGTAGCACCTGTGAGGCCAGGCACCCATATTAGCCAACTCAGGTGGGGCTTGCAGCTTGCCTCCCTCCTCCCATTGCATGTGTGCTCAGTCACGCTGGAGGGTATCTGGGAGGAAGTTGTGAGTCGACCGAATGCTGCCGTAATTGCCCACTGGCCCCTGTTTTGCTTATCAAGCAGAGGTAGGATAAGCGTAGGTCCCGCACCATTTTGAGAAACCTTGGCATTGGTGTGCGGGCTCTGGTGTGTCCTTCATATAAGGATACACTGGCTAATGTCTCAATTTTAACATCAGTGTTGAGGGATAGCCAATGTCATTGTATACATCTACCACAGTAGTGCACCCATATTCCTGTATTGTATTCTAATTGTTACACATCCACACCGTTTATCTGGTGTAGGATTCTATTGTGGCACTTGTAGTCCGCTGCAGGCATCCTCCATTGTATGCATTTTTATGCTGGGGATCGCCCTTAGCAACGGACTACAAGGGCAGGATCTGCTCCCCCAGTATAAATGCACAACCGCATCTGGGGTTTAGCACCTCCTGCCATTTGAGACCACGTTTTTTGTTGTTTGTATATATATATATATATATATATATATATATATATATATATATATATAAGTTTTTCCTGGAATACCCTTTAAAATTCCTATTCATTCTCAATGCTTTTAATGCATAATTATGTTAAACCCAGGTAGAAATGCTCTGTTTGATTAAACCCAGAAAATATAAGTAATTTAGCCTTAGATGCCTATTCCACATCTAATTTCAACGCCTTTAATATGTATTTATGTTAAAATACAGGTCAGCCCACCACTTGCTTAACATGCTAGGTATTGTAATGTTATAGATATTATGGTCTTTTTCTGCAGTGACACAACCTGGATTTGTAGTGTACCAACTGGACACATAAATGCAGGTGATAGGTCACTGTCTGCGGTCAGCCCACTGCTCACTGCTTTACTTAGCTTGCTTTATATTGTAATGTGATAGCTTTTATGGGCTCATTCTGCAGTCAGACTACTGGGATTTGTAGTGAACCAATTATACATGGCAATGCAGGTAAAAGGACACTATTTATGGTCAGCCCACTGCTTTTGCTTATTTTGCTTTGTATTGTGCTGACACCTCTGCTTGTCTCAGATATTGTCCAAATCATTAGAGATTTGCTATGGAGATTTGCTTCTACTCTGGACAGTTCCTGAGACAAGCAGAGATGTCAGCAGAGAGCACTAGTCAGAAAGAAAATATCAACTCAACTTCAGCAGCTGATAACTACTGGAAGGATTAAGATTTTTTTCATAGAAGTAATTTACAAATCTAAAAAAGAATGGTGCAGCTCACAACAAAAGGACCGAGGCAATTAAAGCTATAGCCGGACCCCCCTGGCAACAAAATAGCAATAATTTGAAATAATAGCTTATGCCTCTAGGACCTCACCACGTATGGTGCATAATGGTATGGGTGGAAATAATTTAAGATATAACAGCGCTACTAATATGAATTGTTTTAATTAAATATAAAATATACAATAAACATGTGATTAAAATGTCCAGGGCCGAGAGCAAAATGATCTATGAATTCGGATCAATGGAACCAAGAGGTCTGAATTCCAGTTTTGAGCTGTTTGGTTTTCTATGATGCGGTTCCCCTCGGACCACCATCCGCTGCCATGTTTATAAACCTTGGCGGCGGCCCGTGGTTTGATGGGAACCTCACATTAATCATCTTCCTGCACCAGATATTCTGTGTTCACATTTTATTGTACATGCATTGTAGTAATATAATATTTTTTATTTATTCTTTACTTTTATTTTCACTACTTCCATTTTTTAAATTATTTTTATCATACATTTTTTATTAATTTATAAATTTATTTTTATTTTTACATTTATATTTTTATTTATTTATATTTTATTTTTATTTTACTATCTTTTCCATCTCTATTACTATTGTTTTTTCTACATTACTATTTATATATATGTCTTTGTTGGTGTATATACTTTTATCCAATTATGTGGTATATACTCTGGAATATATTTATCCAGTGAAATGATATTCCTCGATCATCATGTCATTCACAGGGAATGTATTTATATACTGCTCTATCATTTGCACTATATTCATATACAATTTTTCTATCATCTATTATGAATGCCATGATCGATCCTATCATCTGGAAAAACCGGGTGTGAACAATGCTCTATCCGGTTTTTCCCTGAATGACCTAAATGAGCTGCTCCGCTACATGTTTTGCCAAACTAAAGGGTTAATTCACTATAACCCAAATCACTGTGTTTTCCTAAGTCTTAGCAATA